>NC_086446.1:658783065-659083065 GCF_028390025.1 Pseudophryne corroboree
GCTTTTAAGCACCTGCTGCTATAAAGTGTGCTAAAATTGCTCTTGTTATCACACTTAGGAACCACATTAATTATACACAGTCAGGGCTCATAGTATTGACGCATGTAAGCCCAATTGATCTCAATATATTATAGTGTGTATCAGCAACTCCTTCAATAATCTACAGTCTAATACCCTTTATGCTATTGATGTGATAAACATCTGCCAGTGCAGTGTCCTATATTGCTAGTGCCCCAGTAGATAGTATAGCAGGATTAACTGCTTGTACCCCAGTCAGTAGTATACCAGTGTGCACACTAATGATATATGCACTGTTTCCACGTGTCATTCACAAGTCTATTCAGGCTTCAGAATGAGCATGCATATGGTTATCATATAGGTAAAATATGTCTAATAAGCTTACCATCTTCGGAATGTTAGAGAATTAATATAACTTTTTATTTTTTATTATTAGTCAGTTTATTTTTATTTTTTGTAAATTATTTCAAAATATTGCTTGACCTTTTTTTGTTTTTTTCCCCTCAGCTCACTTGAAAATTGTTATAAAGGAGAAAAATGTCTAAAAGCAATTACAGGGTAAGACCATTTTCCTTACTGTGTAAGGTGCAGAACTAGGTGTCCTTTTAGTTGCTTTTTATTTTACCCTTGTATGCCTTTACTGCCATGTTTTACTAATCGCACTGTGTAACCTATGTAATGCGCCCAACATGGCTGCCTCACCTGGTACTCTCTTGTGTAGAATATACAATGTATGGTTCTGAACTCTCCTAATATTTTGTCACCCCAAATATGTGTTATTTCTTCACCTTTTGAGAGGATTCATTAATAAAATAAAGGCCGCTTCAAGCAAAATATATTTAAAAAATAAATGTCTATTTTTATTTTAAGTAAAATGTAGCCTATTTTTTCTTCTTGTTGTTCTTCTTCTTCTTCTTCTTCTTCCTCTTCTTCTTCTTCTTCTTCTTCTTATTATTATTATTATTATTATTATTATATTGTAATTATTATTATTATTTACTCTGCATTATAAAGTAGGGAATTTTGGACTAAGATTGGTCCAGAAATCTTACAAACTTGTCCTATATGAGGAACAAGATGGCAGAAGCCTCATGACTCATGAAGAGTCATCCTTCAGCACTCAGGGAAAAAACCCCTTGTGGAGGAAACCTCTGGGGACCCATGGCTGAAGGACTGCCCGTCCCTCTAGGCATTAAGAGACTATGCAAAGTTTGCCCACACCACCCGCCCACCTACTAACCTTGCATAACTCAGTCATCCATTCTGACACCTAAAATCTGCTATTTTGACCTATTACCCGGCCGGTGAAGAACGCACCTATAGTCGATGGTGAGAGAGTGAAAAAAAGAGAGCAAGAGATGGGGGGAGGGGGACAGTCATAACCACCATAGCACTCGTCTCTGATGCTCACAGGGAGTTACAACTGTACAAATGTAGCCAATCTCATCGTGGCTACATCATACCGCGATTGCACCTTGTTAGGCACGACCGCGCCGCGTAAGTCTGGACATCTAAGATGTTTGTGTGGCCATTTGGCATGACTGGGAGCGGCAAATGCCGCAGCTCGGCATGGCTAGGCACAGGTGCGCATAGCTGCGTAGACGGTGCACGTTTACCTCAGATGTAGCCATGATCAGAGTGGCTACAGCTGTATATAATATTAGATAAAAACAAAAGTATTGACACAATATAATTCTCTTACACCTCTGCAAATTAATAGAAATGGAACATACTGCAAAACTGGCACACTGGGATTTAGGCAGGCAGAGAGTAAAGAATTTACCTTGCAACATTATAGGCTCACCAAACAACTCCAAGGAGATGTCATAGGTGCAGCCGGACATAAAGGATTTAATTAGGGACATTATAGGCCCATCTAGACAGCGCTCTTCAAATATCTCCAATGACCCATTTGCAGGCGCTTGTGGTTGTTAAGTAACAGCACTGTCCCTGTAGGTGTGAGATTTTGTTTTTATCCAATATTATGCTATCCCCAAGGTCATAAGTCATATATTATAGTAGTCATGCTAAAAGTTTGCCGAAGCTTTGAACTAAGCTACCCTTATCTTTGTTCAGTCACTAACCTTCTGCTGGTGTGCTATGCCGTCCCAGGCCTCAGGAGGCATATGCAAGAGACAGCACAGCCCTGATATAGGCAGTTGCCATTATGACATCAGAGCATGACCTCACACACCCCAACACTCTCCTATAGAATGTTATCTCCTGCGGTGCCCTCTGGCATAAATCCAACAGAAACCAAAATGAACAAGCAGCAACACTCGGAGACTGAGTTATAAAGTCAATGTATTAAAACACATAACATTCCAACGTTTCAGGGCACACCTTGACAAAGGGGCAGTTGTGCAGCAAAATGTTGGAATTTTATGCACTTACTGTATGTGTTTTAATACATTGACTTTATAACTCAGTCTTTGAGTGCTGCTTTTTTCATATTGGTATATATATATATATATATATATATAATGTCCCTGCGGCTTGAGCTATATCGGCAAGACCGAACGAAAGTTCAAAGAGCGAATGTCCGCACATCGGTCTGCCATTCGCAATGCCCTAGATACGGGCAATAGTGAGCAGCCGGTAGCCAGGCACTTTGTGCAGTTTAAACACCCAATAAATAGTATAAGGTATAGGATGATAGACCATATCCCTATAGATTTGAGAGGAGGCAATAGAAGTGCTAAACTTTTACAACTTGAAACTAAATGGATTCTCCGCCTCGGGGTAATACACCCGCGAGGTCTAAATGAATCAATTTCTTATACTTGCTTCCTAAAATGACGTAATTATTAGGTCCATTTACTATTTGTATAGAAATCTTTGAGTTATCTAAAATAATGTGGTTATGTCCGCTATGTATCCAATGAGTTTGATGTGGACTGTATTGTTTTAGGACGCACAACTTCTTTCTGCATGTTTTACTTGGTAGTCATGGTGATGGGTACGTCACACGGCGCCGTCAAGCAATGACGACGTCACTGCCTGCGCGGCTCGGCGGGTGTGTGGTCCCGGGACGAGCTGGCGGGAATGCACAATGGTGATACTATAAAGGTATGTACTTATTCTTATTTGTTATTAAAGCCTGACGACAGTAGGTTGGTCTACTGAAACGTTGCAAACTACAAATCTTGCTGTGGATTTATTAAGCCTAGAGTGCCGCATCCTTGTCCTGTATATAATATATATATTTATATGGTTAATGAACCACCAACACTCACTCTCGTACAAAGGTTCAGCTTGCTTGGTGCCTTCAGCAAAAGTAGTGGTAGGCAATGAAAGAATGTGGCACACCAATACTTACTTTTAAATAGAATATATTAAAGATCATAGCATGTTACATTCACTGACGTTTCAATGCCCACCAATGTTTTCTTCAAGGTATACATGCACTGACAATACAAAAAAAAAGTGTACATGCACTGACACTGTATTGTCAGTGCATGTACAGTATACCTTCAGGAAAATGTCGGTTAGCGATGAAAGATCAGTGAATGTAACATGCTATGAGCTTTCATATATTCTATTGAAAGGAAGTCTTGGAGTGCGCAATCTTTCAATGCCCCATAATATGTGACGGAACCCACAAAATATTTCGCTCAGCGCGATCACTGCTGTAAGTTAACTTTAGTGCATAGCGGGGATATTTTTTATTCAAAATGAAAATATCAATCGCTTTACCACAGTTATTAATACATAGGCCTTTTAAGATTTCATAATCCTTATTATACACAGAGTCCCCCCAAAAATGTAAGGGAATGGACCAGTTCATTCACACTTGCTGACAAGCAGTATTCATAAACGTTAGCCCTCTGTACCATACATTCACAGTATGTGGGAATGCTTATTAAGGACATGCTACACTTTCCTTCAGGTAAACTTGGAGTCTCTGTAAGTAACACACTTCTAACGCTCTGTTGAAGCGAAGGACAAGTACCAAGTTTTTGTCTACAATGGTAACTAGCGTTTATCACCTCTCTTCTGTACAAGTCCTGATAGTTTGTTACAAAGGAGAATTGTTTGCTGCAATGATTCCAAGTATTTAAGCATTTTTTTACTGGATACCTGGCGAGATTAATATTATGCTGCTCAGAATTTGTTTGCAAAGGACTCCTGTTTGCTCTATGGCCAAAATCAATATTTTTAATAAATGTTCAGGTTCTTCCGCCTAACAGAAAATGTAGCGTTACTTGTGACCAGAGGTGCTGCAATGTTTAGCTGTTGGGCAGGGGGGGTGCAGAAAAAAATGACAAGTTGGCGCCCCCCCCCCCCCCCCAAACCTCCCCACCCCCATCCCCACAGCGGGTGAGAGATTACCTACAGTACGGACGACTCCTCCTGTAGCCTGCTGCTGTGTCCCATGTCCTCCTAGCCGGCTCTCCATAGATGCATTACTGGGAGGAGGCAGGGATATCCCAGCAGGCTCAGCATGGCCATGCCTCCTCCCAGTAATGCATCTGTGAAGAGCCTAGAACAGCACGTGGGGAATAGCAGGCTGTGGCAGGACACTTTTTATAGCAGGATTCTCCCGTAGGGATCCGGGGGTAAGTGCTCCCCCTCACCCATGCCTGTGCATCTGTCTGGTTTGGAGGGGGCATGCTGCCCCCTTGCCCCCCCCCCCCCCCATTCCCAGGGCCGGCTCTACCATTAGGCAGCTTTAGGCGGCTGCCTAGGGGCGCCAGCCACTGGAGGGCACCACTGAATTCATCTAGCAAAAAACCGAAGGATGTGTCTGTATGCGGGTTAGTAATGAACTTACAGATGGCGGGATGGAACACAATAAGGAGCGTACATATATATGTATGTATACACATACAATTAAAGGGGTGTAGGTGGCATACTGGCGGACGGGATGTTGCATTCAGAATCCAGACAGCCAGCATCCTGAATGTTAGTATGACGGTGAGGGTTAGGGTTAGGCTGGCGTGATGGAGGGTTAGGGTAAGGGGTAAGGTTAATTCATTTCATTCCCATTTTGGAATTATGGTGGTCAGGATGCTGCTGTCTCTTTCGTGGCGGTGGCATCCCGTACCCAACCCCAATTAAATATCCCCACCAGACCCCATATACAGTATTATAAAGAGTATATAAAGAATAGATGGCACTCAAGGACTTTTTAAGTGAAAGTATATTATGAACAAAGTCACAAAAACTTTAAAAGTCCTTGAGCGTTGTCCCTTTTCTCTGTATACTGTATGTATAATGATGCAATTCACCCCAGCCCACCTAGTGGCCACCTGCATCTCCCCTCAAAGAGGTGGTGGTGCGGTGGGATTTGCAGGTTAGGGGGCACTAGGCTGAAGATTTGCCTAGGGTGCAGCGAGACCTTGCACCGGCCTTGCCCATTCCAAAGCCTCTGCTTGTGACCTAATACTAACAAATGTGTTACAATCAGGATGCACAGCCTTCTGCTTCTTGTACACTATTATAATTAAGCTTGTACACATAATAATTTATTGTGTTTGTTGTATATTTAGAATATGTTACCACATTGTAGAAAATAAAGACAGTGTATCTGTATAATAATCGATGTTGACATGTCCTGAGATGGACATGTGCAGTAGGGGCCAGATTCAGGTCCTGTCGCTATAGCGGTGCATGCCGCACAGTACTGATGTACTTTGTGCATGCGCTGGACCTGTACTGTGCAAGTCCAAGATAAGTCTGTGATGTCGGTCACACTACGTCATCATGCTGTCAGTGATTGACAATCTGATGCCATTTTTGGGTGGGGAGGGGGAGGAAACGGCATCAGTTTCCCAAAACGTAGGCGTGTCACAGCTATTGCTGGGGAGGGACAATGCCAAGATCTCTGTCCGAGAACAGAGAATTTCTTGCCTCTTTGTTATTGCTGCGTCGACAGTCTTGTGCAACACCACGGGTCACAAAGCTCGGCCGATGGTGTTGCAGATTACCTAATACTGCGTCCTAGAATGCATTATTGTTATTAGAGAGTCTATCAACACACAATAAATGACACAAATTATTTTTGGTATAATAAGTACATTTATTTGAAATAATTCATTGCAGGAAATAATGCCTTGTATGTAGATATATTCCTGCATTATATATCTGTACACATTTAAAATCATATATATATATATCTATATCTATATCTATCATAATACATCACAATATATGTTAAATAATGCCTAATGCTAATTATAAGGGTATTAGAATCTCCAAACTTATACTTTACTAATATTACATATGTGCAATAGGATATATACTCAGGAGAGATATACGGAGACTGAATTGCTGCATATAATTCCTATATCTAGAATACTCTTACTGATTAGTATACAGATCGTGGGGCTCCACACACTAGTCCTGTCAATTGAAACACTACTACAATGCAGGTGATTGTATAATCGTTAATCTAGCTGCTGAATGATGTGGCAACGGATGGGATGTTTGAAAATCTCCCACCCGCTAATATGATTGGAACAGGAGTGTCTAGTACATTCCTAGTGGCTCCCCTACCCTATATAAAGAGTAAAGAGGCAGACACTGCACGCTAGAGCCCTGATGAAGCTCTAACATAGAGCAAAATGCGCATAGGGGATTGCTGTACGCCATCTCTCTGAAATATAATTATTATGTATATAATGTGATAATCCACCCAATAACCTGTCACTAATGTCTTAATGTGTATGTGATTAACTAGAGTACGGGGGACAAGTTATATAAAGCCTTGTACCGGCAGATCATTATTATAGCTGAAAGCACATATGCTACCTGACTCCATTGTATTGAGGAAAATACTGTTATGTACCCAAGCATTATTAGACATATTTTACCTATATGACGATATGTATGCTCATTCTGAAGCCTGAATAGACCCGTGAATAACATTTTCTAACTGATAAGGAGGTGGACCTTATCCTAAAATTATACCAGAGATATAATTATAAAAATAATAGACGGCACACAACGTTGATTTTAATACTGTTTATTATTTTTCACATGTACAGATATTCTTTCTGTTATTTTTCTTTTCATCACATATTTCTACTTTCCAACTGTTTTTATATATTTCGCTTTTTATGACCTCATGTATAGGTCATGGTAATACTTAATGTGGGACAAGAAATAAAGGTTATATATCTCACGTAGGTATTGGTATTCCATAAAATTTAAATAAAGGAAATTGTACACATTTTCTATATGTATGGGATGGAGTGCACCCAGTTGAACTGATCCCTACCACCTGTCTTGTTTAAAAACAGACAGCCATAGAGGTAGGAAGGCCCTGCTCGCAAGCTTACAATCTATAGGGAAATAGGCATTGATACACAAGGATAGATGCTACCTATTGCATAATGGTCTACCAGATTGCTACGTTCTTAATGGGTTGTATGATATGATCACCCCGCAATGTTGGCCAAGGGTCAGGAGGGTGTGAGAGTAAAGAAAGACAAGATATGTGATGTTATGTGTACTGTACAGAGAGGATGTAATTAGATAGGGAAGCACTGAAGGTTATGTGGGTGGGTCTGGAATTTGATAGGCTTGTCTGAAGAAGTGAGTTTTCAGGGAACGTTTAAAGGTTTGAAGACTAGAGGCAAGTCTTATTGTGCGTTTGAGGGCATTCCACAGATTGAGTGAAGCCCGGATAAAGTCTTGTGACTTTGAGTGTGAACAAGTAATGCGTGTGGAGGAGAGACGCAGATCTTGTGCAGAGCAGAGAGGTTGGGTAGTGAGATATTTTGAGATGAGTGAAGAGATGTATTTTGGTGTAGTTTGGTTAATAGCCTTGTATGTCAGTAAAAGTATTTTATATTTAATACGGTAGAATACTGGTAACCAATGGGGGCACTGACAGAGCGGATCTGCAGACGATGAACGTCTAGCAAGGAATATTAGCCTCACAGCTGCATTCAAAATGGATTGTAGTGGTGAGAGCCTATGTTTGGGGAGACCGGTCAGGAGACTATTACAATAATCATTGTCTGGAGATTATCTGGAGATAATGAAAGCATGGATTAGAGTTTTTGCAGTGTCTTGTGTAAGATATGGTCGTATTTTGGATATGTTTTTTAGATGTATGTAACATGATCTTGAGACAGATTGAATGAGGGGAACAAAGGACAGCTCAGAGTCAAGAATGACACCTAGGCAGCGAGCTTGTGGGGTTTGGATGATTGCAGAGCTCTCAACAGTGGTAGAGATATCACACATGAACAGTAGCTGAGAGAAGCCAAATAGAGTTCTTGGAAAGGATGACAGGGAAAGCAGAGCTCGGGGTGGGGGTGGAGGGGGGGGGGGGGGGGGGGTGAGGGGGGGGGGGATTTTGCCCAGTATAAAGTTATATGTCTGAAATTTTCTGTATTTCCTTATCTTAAGGCACCTTTGTGAACTGTGCAACCCTTTTAGTCTTTATATTTCTGGTACTTTTTAAACAGTTCAAATCTTTATAAAATGTGTACCTCCGCCTATCTATTACAAACCTTTTGTATTGTTATGATAGCTATAGTTGGGTATCCTCTATACCTGTATATTAGACTGTATAAGTGTTGACATCACACCTTTTGGTTAAATATATCTAATTTTACCTAAATTTATTTATCTGACATATAGAACGTCACTTTGAAACATATCTGTTACTGTGTAAATCCCTAGAGTGATGGTGTTTATATATAATTTTTCTGTAGGTTGCTTACCACTTTCAGACTACTAAATTGTCTGTTGAAGTTAATGAGCCACCTAGAGGAACTATTAAGAGTTCAGCATTATACTTCATTATTACCTTTTTGGTATGTATAATTTTGCCACCTCCTCGTCTTATATATATTTATTTATCATTAGATACCTCCTTTAATCACACCTCATTCCTCCTTTAGGTCCAGCACCTACTGTTGGCCATTTTTTATAAGAATAGCGCTTTTAAGGACTGCTTACCCATGTGATGAATATCTGAGTCAACTCTATTAATGTTTTACTTCAATTAATGTTGAATTGGTATGTATAAATTACTGTCACCTGCTCCTCATCCATGTATATATATCTTATGTATATGTTAATTTTAATGTTAATATACTTTATATATTAGCTTTTAGATTTACTCAAGCTGGCACTACTTGTCATGTATTCGTGTTGATTGTAATACCTTATACTCTTGGTATGTACTTGTCACGTCTGAGGATTCTTGTGGATCCGGATTTGGGGAAGATGATTCTGGTGCACTTGGATCTCTGAATAACAAACAAGCGGGACGGATGAAGGTCTAGCGCATTTATTATTTGGAGTAATTTAACAGGGTTCGCCAAAGACAGTTGAATAGAGATACGACTGTAGGTTAGCAGGTGGCTGAGGATACCGGAACCGTGTCCCAGTACTTTAAAGGAGGATTTCCGAAGGCTGGTCACTGCGGTGTCTGGAACAGGTAGCTAAGTAGGACACAGGAACAGATTTGGCAGTCTGCTTAAGGCTATATCAGGAGGCTTGGGTGATTTGCTGTAACAAGAACCTGACACTGGAGACGCTGCGGGAGCACAGAGATCTAGCTTCACAGATACTCTGAAGGATGTTGCACTGTGAAATTCCCTCCTCCAGGCCTTCCTGTATTATAGCAGCTGCTCGGAGCTAATTGGCCACAGGAAAGTGATAAATTGGTGAAATGTGGGCAAGACAGGCTTTTTGCCCACATCCTAGATGGCCACCGGGAACACAGCCCAGCCTGTTCACAGAAGCCCTGGCTCCACAGCAGCACTGTTAACCCCTGCTGGAGTTTCATGCTGCCAGTGTACTGAGCTACCAACCAGTGCCCTTGCCTGTCCTCCCAGTGCACCCTGCACGGCGCCAGCAGCAGCACCTCCACCAGCTGGACCTCTCCAAAGGGACCGAACAGGTAAGAGCCAGCTCCCCTGCACAGTCACCCGCCTGACCATGACATTACCCCCCCCCTCTTTAGGGTGGCCCCTGGGCACAATTTAGGCTTCTCTGGATGTTCAGAATGAAATTTGCGAACGGATGCGCGTACTCTCAGGACCGTTCCTCTTGACCATATCCTTTTCAGTCCAATAGGTACTGTAACCGACCATAACGAATTCGGGAGTCAAGTACCTTTTTAACCTCAAACTCTATTCCACTCTGGGTGAGTACTTTGGGTGGTCGTGGTAACAGTCTCCGAAATCGGTTCAAAACTACAGGTTTTAGCAAGGAAACATGGAAAGAAGAAGGAATTTTGAGGTAACGGGGTAGTTTGAGTTTATAAACCACTGGATTAATTATTCCCACAATTGGAAAAGGACCTATAAAGCGGGAGGGGGGGGGGGGGAAACTTCATTGAAGGTACTCGTAGCGTAAGTTCCTTGTAGAAAGCCAATCTTGGTCTCCTACCTTGAGACTAGGAATTGTTCTTCATTTTCTATCAGCCCATTTATTGTAACGAAGAGAAGCCTTTTGAAGATTGGTATGAACCCGATTCCAAATGTTCAAAAAAGTCTCCACTGCTGGTAAGTCGAGTGCCGGTAGACTTTGAAATGCTGGAACTTTAGGATGGGCTCCGTAAACAATGAGGAAGGGCGTAAGCCCAGTAGAAAAATGGTAAGTATTTTTGTGGGCGAACTCAGCCCAAGGTAAATGTTCTACCCAATCATCCTGAGAAGAGGGAAGGTGAATGCGTAGAAAGGTCTCCAAATCTGGATTAACTCATTCCATGGAACCGTTGGACTGTGGATGATAGGCTGTGGAATACTGCAATTTGAATTGTAAGGCTGTGCAAAGGGATTTCCAGAACTTTGCTACAAATTGCTCCCCTCGATCAGACACTATTTCGGTGGGAAGACCGTAAAGCCTGAAAATCTCGGAAATGAAATGATGGGCCAATTCAGACGCTGTTGGTAATTTCTTCAATGGTACAAAGTGGGCCATTTTGGAGAATTGGTCTATCACCACCCAGATTGTAGTGTAGCCTCTAGAAGATGGTAAATCTGTTATGAAGTCCATTGATAAATGGGACCACGGTTGAAAGGGTACAGAAAGAGGCAATAACTTCCCAGCTGGAGGTTGCCGAGAGACCTTGTGTTGGGCGCACTTAACGCAGGAGGAAATGAAGGCTTTCACATCTGCTTTCAGTGTGGGCCACCAATAGGATCTTTGCAGAAATTCCATTGTCTTGTGAACACCTGGATGACCTGAAAATCGGGAAGTGTGAACCCAAGATATGAGTTTCTTCTTGGGGAGTGACAAAAGTTTTCCCTGCAGGAGGTTGTAGATGAATGGAAGCAAAAACTTTTGCATCTAGGACGGGGTGTGTTTGAGGATGTTCTTCAGATTCAATGGAAGTAGTGGACCGTGACAGAGCATCTGCTTTTAGATTCTGTGAACCGGGCGGATAAGTCAGGATGTACAAAAAGCGGGAGAAGAATTGTTCCAACGAGCAAGACGTGGACTCAGACATTGTAGATCTTTCAGGAAGGTTAAGTTCAAGGAAAAAGGGGGGGGGGTCGCACAGACCTGTATAAATATTAATCAATGATTATCAATAAGTCACATAAAGTCCTTTCCCATGATAGGGAATACTTTTTTCTTCTGGTTTCTATAGGAAGGTTAAGTTCCGATGATCTGTATAAATGGTAATAGGGAAGTTAGCTCCTTCCAGGAGGTATTGCCATTCCTCTAGGGCTAGCTTGACTGCCAACAACTCCTGCTCCCCGATAGTGTAGTTCTTCTCGGCGGGGAGAAATTTCTTTGAGAAGTAACCACAAGGATGGAGCTTATGATCTTCGTACCTTTGAGAGAGTACCGCTCCTACCGCTTCCGAGGAGGCGTCCATTTAGAGAAAAAAGGGTTTATTTATATCTGGATGCCTTAATACTGGTGCTGATATGAATGCTTGTTTAAGCAGATGGAAAGCGGATTCTGGTTCTGGGGACCAATGAGATTGGTCTGCTCCTTTTCGAGTAAGAGCGGTGATGGGGGCTACCAGGGCCAATATTTACTAAAAAATCGAGTTTGTCCGATTTGTGTTTTTTTTTTCTAAGTCCCAACACGGGAATTCACTAAGCACAAATCTCGGCAGTGTTTGGACTATTCGGAATGGTTTGAATGACAAAGTTCAGAAATACGAATGAATAGACCATCGGTCAAACGCGGCTGTTATTTCATACAAAACGGGTATTCACTATTCATTCATATTTGGGTGTTAGTCTCTGAGTGCTCAATTGCGGTCGTATTTTTTTGCGATTTGTTAAAAAAAGCGGCAAAAAAATAGACCTGCTTTTTTCAGGTGTGTTTACATGTGTTGCAACTAACAAATCACTCACACCTGAATAAGGATGCCTATAAAAGGATCTTAGGCCCATTTCAATCCACCTACACTCAGAAATGGCAGCAGGACTGTGGGCCAGTGATATTTTGTGTGCTGTGGGATTCATCAGACTCAGACATCAGCCTGTAAGTAACCAGGGCCAACAAACTGAACATGGTCAGCAGGTTGTACAGGTTCCGCGGAGGCTGCGCAGGCCTCTTTTTTTTTTTAGGGGGCGTTTAAACTTGAAGGCATTGTCCGATGATACGGTCATACAGATGTTCCGTCTAAATCGTAACAACATTTTCCGTCTGTATGACCTTGTCAAACTGGGCCTAGACCCTGAGACTGCACGCTCTTGCTCTGTCTCAGGCCTGCACAAACTCCTGGCTGTGTTGCACTTTATGGCTACTGGCAGCTTTCAGGCTGTGTCTGGGGATGTCATAGGAATCTCACAGCCCTCATTTTCGAGAATATTAACACAGGTGATGTATACATAACTAACTCCTCTGTTTTTTGTTTGTTTTAATTTCTCGGTGGCCAGTTCTGTCCTAAAATCTCATGTTTAATTTTCTTTCAAATATACACACAGGTGTTGGCTGTTTTGCAGCCCCACATCGATGCCTCAATCTGCTTCCCTACCCAGGAGTCTCAGTGGCATGCCGTCAGGGTAGATTTCTATGAGCTGGCTGGCATACCCAATGTGCTGGGAGCCATAGATTGCACACACATTCAGCTGAGACCACCTAGGGGCAGGCAGCACATCTATACTAATCGACATCTAGAGCACTCCACAAATGTGCAGGTGGTTTGTGATGCAAATCTCAAAATAATGAGTGTTGTTGCTAGTTACCGTGGGGGCTGCCATGACGCCTTCATCCTTAGTCAGTCATCCCTCTTTGATAAGTTTGAGGACGGACAAATGCCAGATGGGTGGCTGCTGGGTATGTAATTTGATATGTGTAGGCCTGCGTCTACTTTGTCCAAATACAGGGGCAGATGTATTAACCTGGAGAAGGCATAAGGAAGTGATAAACCAGTGATATGTGCAAGGTGATAAAGGCACCAGCCAATCAGCTCCAATATGTAAATTATCATTTAGGGACAGATTGCCCGCTGCCTTTATTACCTTACACATATTACTGGTTTATCACTTCCTTATGCCTTCGCCAGGTTAATACATCTGCCCCACAGTGTGTTATTTATGTATTGCTGTATCTTAACATGAATCACGTTACTATATCTGTCTTTTAGGTGATGGAGGATATGGCTGTTTCTCTTGGCTTCTAACTCCATTGTCCCGACCTGATACCCCTGCTGAACACAATTACAATCACGCACATAAGTCCACGCGGAATGTGATAGAAAGATGTTTTGGTGTGCTGAAATCTAGGTTTCGGTGTCTGGATAAGTCTGGTGGCCTTTTGTTGTATAGTCCCTTGAAGGTGACTCAAATTGTGTTCTGCTGCTGCTTTCTTCATAACATGTGTTTGCAACAACATCTGCCACATGTTGAGGAGGAGGAGGGGGATGAAAAAAGCAGCCAGCAAGCAGAGGAATTAGAGACATCTGGTGATACTTGGAGTACAGCTGTAGGGAGGCAGGTTAGGCAAGACCTCATAAATCATTATTTTTAAGGTAAGTTTTGTTTGCTTCTTTCATTTGTTGTGTAAGGCTAAATATATGTTGCCCCATTTTTCAATTAAAAACCATTTCTCAGAATGTGTCTGTCTCCTTGAGACATACAAACATACCCTCGCTTTATGCTATACAGATGTAGCATGTGTATTGTGTTTATTTAAAAACTCAAAACAACAGATTATGAGTTGTATGCATGAAGTCTGGATAAGTGTTAATAAACTTGGATTGAAAATTTATTACAAGCACACATAATCCACATAGTAATGTATTTTGTATTTTACTTTATGATTGTGTATAATGTCCTAATGCACAGGTTCTCAAACTCGGCCCTCAGGACCCCACACAGTGCATGTTTTGCAGGTAACCCAGTAGAAGCACAGGTGTATGAATTACTCACAGACACATTTTAAAAGGTTCACAGGTGGAGCTAATTATGTCACTTGTGATTCTGTGAGGAGACCAGCAAAAAATGCACTGTGTGGGGTCCTGAGGCCCGAGTTTGAGAACCTGTGTCCTAATTAAACAGTCCTCCACATATAATATGTTAGCCTTGAGGAATACATGTGTCCCTATGTGTGATGCTCCATCGTATTTAAGGGACACAAACTTAGTCTCATCCAAAATAATTTATTTCGTAATGTTTGCTGCAGTAAACTTACTGATTTGTAAGTAAATACACAGTTTGCCACATATATACATTATTATACACATTATTTGTGTTTAAAAAAAAAAAAATTCTTTGTTTCTGCATCATGTGTAAGAAACTGATTACTCATTTTTAACACACACAAACATGGCCCAACAATAATGACATTAATTTTGGCACTGAATTATCTAAATTCAATCACAACATATTAAAACCTTTTTAGCCAACTCAATTGTGTTATTCTTGTAATGTTGTATAGAGAAGAAAGGTAAAATAGTTAACAATCCCATTGTAATTTGTATTGGCTGCAGGATATGAGAATGATTGGAATCTAGAAAGAGTAATGATTAGAAAAAAATCAAGTAGTCTGTTTACTTCCTGCTAAAGACATTCTGCCTGGCTGCCAATTATTGTGTCTGCATGAGATGAGAATGATTGGAATCTAGAAAGAGTAATGATTAGAAAAAAATCAAGTAGTCTGTTTACTTCCTGCTAAAGACATTCTGCCTGGCTGCCAATTATTGTGTCTGCATGAGATGAGAATGATTGGAATCTAGAAAGAGTAATGATTAGAAAAAAATCAAGTAGTCTGTTTACTTACTGCTAAAGACATTCTGCCTGGCTGCCAATTATTGTGTCTGCAGGATATGAGAATTATTGGAATCTAGAAAGAGTAATGATTAGAAAAAAATCAAGTGGTCTGGTTACTTCCTGCTAACATCTATGTGCAGCTCAAACAACATTTCCCTCCTCCAAAAAAATTCAAAGATGGTAAAGAATAAATGTGCGTACAAATTTCCTGTTGTTGTTTGTACCACTTATAATTAATGATGTTGTACAAATTGTCAAGGAGCTAAGTGTTATATCTATTTTGACAAACATACTCTTACTAAGTATTTTGATGTACTTCTCTGAAATTAAAAATGTGAGGTTTATTTGTTAATTTTTTTTGGGTGGCTGCTTGTCCTGCCCTTTGCCTTTACCACTGTCATGTTGGCGTGCTCTGGTGGAGCGTCTTGGTGGTGATGACACTGGCGTGATATTTGGAGTAGTCGTACCAGAACTGCTGCTTGTTTGCTGTTGGTGCATGGATCTGAGTGTTTTATTGAGGTTAGTGAGGGTGGCATTGAGTTCAAGTGTAGCAGCATTTTGATTGTCTACAATTCGGAATAAAGTTTCATTTATCTTTTGATTGTTTTGAAAAATGTTCATATAGCTTTGCTGTTGTCTGTGCTGTTCTTCCATTAGTCTGTGCTGTTCTTCCATTATGCGCTGTAAGTTGCCCATGACCTGTGTAATGTCTGCACGCATGAGTTCCATGGTATTGCCAATTCTCGTCGTTTGTTCATTTTGTCTACTCATATTTCTGGTTATTCTTCTGAGGTGACATGGTAGGCTTGCAAACATTTGTGTCTGCCTACGCAGGCAATCTTCATTAGTGGCCTGCTGTCTAGCCCAAATGTTCCAAAACACGTGATCGGGGCCTTGTGTTACTGGTGTTGTTGGGCTGTGTTGTGGTGGTGGTGTGCTTTGCTGTGGTTGTGTACTCACAGGTGCTGGGGTCCTGATTCCTTGGCTTAATGGCTGCATTTCTAACATGATTGTCTCATCCATGTCACTGTGTTGCTGTTGTTGCAGAGGGATGCTGTTACCAGGACTAGAAGCTGAAATTTAGAAAAATTATCCGTTAGCTATCCATATGTTTGAAAAATTATAACAAATCACTACACATGGAACATATGTCATTGACTGTTGCTTTAATATATCCTGCCTAGCAACATCATCACTCATAACTTAAATACATACATATGCCTGTTTGTGGCAAATGTGTCTGGTTACTTCATTGTGAAAGCAAACACTTTAGTTTTATTGTAGAGCAGACATACTCCACCATAAAAACACATTGTAATCCATAATGTGTTACCTTATAGCTTTTCAAAAACAAACATAGTAATATTTTTATATCTATTTGGCAATGTTAGGTCAAACACACATGTGAAAATTTGTTAAACAACCTTACTATTTTCCAAAATTAAACATGAGTTTCTGTTGCAGCATCTTACACACAATGTGCTACTGTATGGCTGAAGTGGACATACATATCTTTACAGGATGTGGACAAGGCCATTTTGCTAGGATTCCATTTCATGTTTTACTGACTTCGGTAAGTATATCAGATTTTGATGTGTTTTTGACTTAATGCGTTTAAGTAAAAGTTTTATTACGATCTGAAATTTATTAAATTTATTTCAGTTTGATACTCACAATCAAGATGAGGGGAGTGTGGTTCACGTCTTGGAGGTGTGTCCAAAATTTGGAGTGGGGGGACCGAACATACTGTCGATAATCTTCGTGGCGGGGTAGCCTGCTGTGGTTGGCCCTGGACATCAGACCTTGCTTTCTTTGCTGCCACATGTTTTTTTTGGTGGTGTGTTACAGAAGTCCAACTTCTACTGCTCCAGACTTCTTTTGATGGACGTAGTATTGAAAGTTAAATTTTGTTATGGCCATTCCTTTACGAACATACCCTATACTACAATGGACACTTTACCTGCTTCCGCAGCGTCATCATCATCACATGTCATGGGAGTTACTGTAGGATGACCAGTAGTGCTCTTTTCCAACACTGTAAAACCAAAATAAAATCTCATGTATTCATGCTATTGTTGATACATCCACCCATTATGCTTATAAACATTAATTCTTTAAAAATGCTTGTTTTATTTAAAAAAAACCCATAAGGACCGTAAACCAAAAAAACCACTACATAAAACAATAAACATTGTCCAATAGCCATATGCACTATGGAAAGTGCAACACAGGAAAACATGTACAGGAAACAGACATAGGACACAAGTGAAAATACATACACTAACAACCAAAAACACACACATCTTCATTTTGTAATGAAAGGAAAAAATTTACAGATGCAATATAGAAATTGCTCTGTGATGTGGCACTCCAAACACACATTACCACTATATGAGCCAAACAAAAACAACACCCCCCCAAAAAAAAATAAAAAAAAATTAGACTGCAGTGTTGTGTCAGGGTACAATTACAGACTCAAGCTGAACAAACAAATAGTGGGTTTTTAAAAAAAATTATTACATTCAGTAATAATGACATTACACATGTAAGTGGTTTCCAAACCACTTTCCACTACTCCAGCCTCTAACATGACAACAGAAAAAAGGTTTTTAGGCGCTGAACAGGGTCGTGCAAATATAGCACTGGTAATGGCAGCCACTTGGTAAGGAGGTAGCCGGCCTCCTGAAAGTGAAACAACTAAAACAAAATCACCAAGTAGGCGCACGGTACCAGTGATGTTGATAAAAACACAATTTATTAACATAAAACCAATAACAAACTGATTAAAAGACACAACACTACACAGAGCATATAACTGAGGTATTATACCTTATAGTTCACACATAAAGTGTATAAATAAGTGAAAGGGACACTAATATGCAGGAGAACCCGTCTCTGTAAGATAGGGTTAATCTCTCACATTAATTCCATATCAGACAGTTTAAATGAAAAGGAAGTCCTGTAAACTGATGTAATTAGCGTTTGTGACCATAAAGGTGTCCAGATTTAAATAGTGTTTCCTTGGAGCAAAATAAACCAGCCGATTAATGTTACTCACTGAGACGTAATGATCTCTTGCTGTACGGGATAAATGGTTAAGAAACCGCTTGTTATCACCCTGTGCATGGGTGAGACATCCGTCAGCGGTATATTCAGATGAAAGCCACTTCTTTCTGTGCAGCACCAGTTGCCTGTATTAGATCACCATACAGATCCTCCAGCTTGCTGAGCGACGCCCGGCCGGGCAGGAGGTAACAATGTTCCAAATGCAAGGAGAGTTAGAGTGGAGTGATTGAATCACAGGCTGGATCATTCACCGGTAACTTGTAACAAACGGCTGAAAGTGATGGATGTCGTGCTCCGTGGGACACTTAATGGTCAAGTGTGGCCCTTACTTCTGTACCCTCAACGCGTTTCTCCGCACCTCAGGCGGCTTCTTCAAGAGGCACTCTGCCTCTTGAAGAAGCCGCCTGAGGTGCGGAGAAACGCGTTGAGGGTACAGAAGTAAGGGCCACACTTGACCATTAAGTGTCCCACGGAGCACGACATCCATCACTTTCAGCCGTTTGCTACAAGTTACCGGTGAATGATCCAGCCTGTGATTCAATCACTCCACTCTAACTCTCCTTGCATTTGGAACATTGTTACCTCCTGCCCGGCCGGGCGTCGCTCAGCAAGCTGGAGGATCTGTATGGTGATCTAATACAGGCAACTGGTGCTGCACAGAAAGAAGTGGCTTTCATCTGAATATACCGCTGACGGATGTCTCACCCATGCACAGGGTGATAACAAGCGGTTTCTTAACCATTTATCCCGTACAGCAAGAGATCATTACGTCTCAGTGAGTAACATTAATCGGCTGGTTTATTTTGCTCCAAGGAAACACTATTTAAATCTGGACACCTTTATGGTCACAAACGCTAATTACATCAGTTTACAGGACTTCCTTTTCATTTAAACTGTCTGATATGGAATTAATGTGAGAGATTAACCCTATCTTACAGAGACGGGTTCTCCTGCATATTAGTGTCCCTTTCACTTATTTATACACTTTATGTGTGAACTATAAGGTATAATACCTCAGTTATATGCTCTGTGTAGTGTTGTGTCTTTTAATCAGTTTGTTATTGGTTTTATGTTAATAAATTGTGTTTTTATCAACATCACTGGTACCGTGCGCCTACTTGGTGATTTTGTTTTAGTTGTCTAACATGACAACCACTGTTTTTGCAACATTGCACATGGATAACCTAAATATAAAACATAGTCCAAATTAAAAACTTAAAAATGTGCAAAAGGAAAACATTATTGCTGGACAATTCAATGACACACCAAGTCCAAACTACACATGGAAAATATACAGAAAAAAAAACACATGACATACAATAAAGTAAGATGTTACATTGGCTTTTGTAGAAAACATTACCAAAATATTTTTATTTGCTGACACACACTTGAAGATGGGAGTAATATGCAACGTTACATGACACTTTTTTATTTTTATTTTTTCAAATGTGTAAGGTCATAGAATGTTAATGCAAATACACATGCTCACCATTCTTCCTGGGCCTATCTGAATCCCGGACATGGGTTGCAGAGACTACTTCAGGAGGTATTACACTCCGCATGGGCTCCTCATACTCCAGATATCTTGCAATATAGGGCTGCCCACCACCGGTTTTTCGAGCCGACTTCGGCTCCTTGGCCATTTTGGACTTGACACGTCGCTTTATGTCATAGTACCGTTTGCGGCACGTGTCCTCCGTCCGCTTGACCACCCCCTCACTATTGACAGCAGCAACAACTTTCGCCCACAACACCGTATTCTTCCATGTTGGCACCTTGGCGGACTCAGGCCCAAATAGCTGCCGCTGATACTTCATCAGCTCCCGCACCAATGCCACATTTTCTGCATAACTAAACTTGACATTCTGCCCAGTCTTAGTAGTGGTGCGTGGCTGCGGAGCTCTCTGACTGTCACTATCACTGTCACTTGAGGCTGCTGCAGCAACCTCACCCACCTCACTAACCTCACTCACACTCACCTCCTCCACCTGACTGACCTCCTCCCCCTCACTCACACCCTCCACCTCACCCACCTCTGAGTCACACATAATTGTGTGTCTAAACACCTAACACAGAAAAAAACAACAACACACTCCTCCACTACCACTGCACAAATCACACACACACACACACACACACACACACACACACACACACACACACACACACACACACACACACACTGACAAGGGACTATAAATAAAAAATACTTGGACAAAAAAATTAGACAATACCACAAACCTCTGAGTCACACATAATTGTGTGTCTAAACACTTAACACAGAAAAAACAAACAAACAACACACTCCTCCACTACCACTGCACAAATCACAAACACACACACACACACACACACACACACACACACACACACAAACACACACACACACACACCCTGACAAGGGACTATAAATAAAAAATACTTGGACAAAAAAATTAGACAAAACCACAAAAAACAAGACTACAAGAATGACAAGACTACTTTCAAACACAATACTACACTCAGAAATCGCAAACAACACTCCTCACCAAACCAAAAACTCACCTACCTCCACAGCACAACCTCCCTCCTCACCACTAACTAAACCCACGAGGTGCGGACGGTTTGGGGCGTATTTATATGGTTGCGCACAGACACTCCTACATCTGAGACACAACCAATCACGAACGGGGATGAAAAACGAAACTAAAAGTGAAAATGCGGCCGGGGTTTAAAAAAAACCCTGCCGCGTTTAACTTAGAAAATAAACCAGCAAAAACAACAAAACACGTACGCAAACGACAATGACGGCAGTAAATGTGCCAAAAAAACCCGACTGGCATCGACATCGGAAAACACGAAAACCATAAAGTCGACTGCTTCGTAACTTTGCATATATAGTTTCAAAAAGTTGCATGAAAATGCACCCGATACAAAACGAGTTAAAACACTACACAAACCGACTCAAACACGAATATTAGTAAATATAGGCCCAAGGCGGAGAATCCTCTAATAAATTTCTGATAGTAGTTAGAGAACCCTAGAAAACGCTGCACCACTTTAAGAGAGGAAGGTCTTGACCAATTCAATATGGCTTGTACTTTCTCCGGATCCATCTGTAATCCGGAGCCCGAAATGATATACCCTAAAAAGGGAACTGAAACCTGCTCGAAGATGCATTTCTCTAGCTTGCAATACAGATGGTTCTACCGCAGTCTACGTAGAACATCTAGGATGTGTCGTCGATGTATTCCAAGGTCTGGGGAAAAGATTAAGATGTCGTCCAGATAGACCACGACAGATTGATATAGAAGGTCTCGGAAAATTTCGTTGATTAAATTTTGGAATATGGCAGGGGCGTTACTCAGACCAAATGGCATGACGAGATATTCAAAATGACCATCCCTGGTATTGAACGTGGTCTTCCATTCATCGCCTGCTTGTATCCTGATCAGATTGTAGGCTCCTCTTAGGTCTAGTTTGGAGAAGATGGTCACTCCCTTGACTCTATACAATAATTCGGAAGTGAGGGGTAGAGGGTAACAATTTTTTACTGTGATGTTATTCAGGCCCCGGTAATCTATACAAGGTCTTAACCCACCATCTTTTTTCTGGACAAAAAGGAACACAGCTCCGGCTGGTGAGGTAGATGACCGAATGAACCCCTTGGCCAAGTTTTCTCGGATATACTCGGACATAGCCTTTGTTTCAGGAATTGATAAAGGGTAGGTCCAACCTCTGGGTGGATCTTTCCCTGGTTTGAGGTCTATAGGACAGTCTTATTTCCTATGGGGTGGCAAGATATCTGCTTCCTGTTTACTGAAGATGTCGGAGAAGGAAGCGTACTGAGGCGGAATCTGCGGGGGTGATGTGACAAGGGTTTTATTGAGTGGTTTGATACACGGCAAACAAGAGGTCAAACAAGTCTTCCCCCATGATAAGATTTGCATGGAGTGCCAATCGATATGCGGGTTATGCCTACTAAACCAAGGGTAACCCAGCACAATTTCATGTGATGCCTTGTGTATAACTAAAAGTTCCAATTGCTCTTTATGAAGAGCACCGATACCAACTGAAATAGGAAGAGTCCATTGAGAAATTACTCCACCAGGAATTCGGCTTCCATCAACCGCAGATAACAAAATGGAATGGGACAAATCTCGCACAGGGATCTGAAGCTGCTAAACCAGATGGGCTGTGATGAAATTCTCTGCTGCTCCTGTATCTAAAAGAGAGAGAATGTACTTAGTACCTTGCGAGAGTTCAATAGTGACTGGTAGAGTAGGTTCAGAGGAATTTGGAGACCGAGATAAGACTCCTAACCTGGTGTCTCCTAGCCCAGTTAGGAGCGAGAGTTTCCCGGACGCTGTGGGCATGATGCCACCATGTGTCCCGGTGCCCCACAGTAAAGACACAAATTTTCTCGCAGCCATTTCTGGCACTCCTCAGGAGTAAGGCGGGCCAGGTTCAGCTGCATGGGTTCATCAGGAGAATCTACTGCTAGCGGAGGGGGTGCCAGAGGTACAGGGCAGAAACGATAGCGATCGCCCTTGCTTTTTTTAGCCTGCCTCTCCCGGAATCATAGATCAACTTTGTTACATAATGAAATGAGATCATCCAGTTTTGGTGATAAGTCTCAAGTCGCTAGATCATCCTTCAAACGGTCAGAAAGGCCACTCCAAAATGCTGCAACCAAGGCCTCCTCATTCCATTGTAGTTCAGAGGCGTAGGTTTGAAACTGAATGATATACTGTCCGACGGGCCTATTCCCTTGGCGTAGACGCATAATCTCAATGGATGCTGATGTCAAGTGTCCCGGTTCATCAAAGATCTTTTTAAAGTAGCTAGGAATTTTGGATAGTCACTCAGCAGAGCATCATCTCTTTCCCAGAGCGGTGAGACCCATTACAGGGCTGCCCCTGAGAGTAAGGAGACTATGTACGCCACCTTCGCCTTTTGCATTGGGAAATTGGCTGACTGTAATGTAAAGTGTACTTCGCACTGATTAAGGAATCCACAACAGAGTTTAGAGTTCCCGTCAAACTTGTTGGGGGTTGGCAAAAGGAGAGAGGATGGTGAAGACCCCAATGATGCCAGGACGGGCTGAGAAACTTGTGACTCCGGCCGGCGGGCAGGAGTAGTATTCACTAGAGAGGCTTGGATGGAATCCTGCCGAGTGGATATCTCTTGGAGGCACTGCACCAAATGTCGCTGTGAATTTTCCAATCTCTCCAGACGCCTCGCAATGCTGTGTAGGAGATCCGAGCCAGAATCCTGTCCAGTTCCTGGATCCATGTGGCCAGTGCAAACTGTCACGTCTGAGGATTTTTGTGGATCCAGATTGGGGGAAGATGATTCTGGTGCACTTGGATCTCTGAATAACAAACAAGTGGGACGAATGAAGGTCTTGCACATTTATTACTTGGAGTAGTTTAACAGGGTTCGCCAAAGACAGTTGAATAGAGATACGACTGTAGGTTAGCGGGTGGCTGAGGATACCAGAACCATGACCCAGTACTTTAAAGGAGGAATTCCGAAGGCTGGTTACTGCGGCGTCCGGAACAGGTAGCTAGGTAGGATACGGGAACAGAGTCGGCAGTCTGCGTAAGGCTATATCAGGAGGCTTGAGTAATTTGCTGTAACAAGAACCTGACACTGGAGACGCTGCGGGAGCACAGAGAACTAGCTTCACAGATACTGTGAAGGACGTTGCACTGGCAAATTCCTTCCTCCAGACCTTCCTGTATTATAGCAGCTGCTCTGAGCTAATTGGCCACAGGAAAGTGATAAATTGGTGAAGTGTGGGCAAGACAGGCTTTTTCCCCACATCCAAGATGGCCACCGGGAACACAGCCCAGCCTGTTCACAGAAGCCCTGGCTCCACAGCAGCACTGCTAACCCCTGCCGGAGGGACATGCTGCCAGTCTGCTGAGCTGCCAACCAGTGCCCCTGCCTGTCCTCCCGGCGCCAGCAGCCCGCACCTCCGCCAGCTGGACCTCTCCAAAGGGACCGGACAGGTAAGAGCCAGTTCCCCTGCACAGTCTAACGCCGGACCGTGACAGTACTCTTTCTAATTATAAAACTAAGGATGTTTTCAATCTATTAAATGTATGAAGTTGGTTTTATCTGTTATTCAGATATTGTACCCCTGAGTAAGTCCTTCGGGATGAAACGCATTGGATTAATTGTTCAATTGATTTCTGTACCATACTGTGAATAAATATTGACAAAGAAAAATCCGCTGTATCGAATACAGAGGTGTTAAATCTACAGTTCCATTTTGTGAAACTGTTCAGATACCATCTACAGTATATGTTGTTCGGTATTTTACTGTGAATAAATCTTGAATGTATGGAAAAAAAAATATTAAATTTATATACTTCATAACACAAAAGTGTAATTGGTTCAATTACCTTGAACTTCATTCCTAGCGCCCTCAGATCAGTGTAGTATGTATATATGTATACTTTAGTACAATAAGTATATTTGGGGGTGAGTGGGAGAAACTGGTGAAAAATTATTTAAAAACAAATGACAGAGTTATGGCATGTCTGTTAATTTTGCCTAATTTATGCATTTAATAAATTTTTATGTAATTGCAAGTACAGAACTCATTTCTGGCTTTGAGCAGTTGATAACTGCTTAAGGAAATAAAACATACAATTGCAGTCTATGATATTTATGGTTGTGAATACTGCTACAGTACTTACACTATGTGATAGACTAAGGTAAGTGTTAGGCTCTTCTTCAGTAGTAAGCTTATCATTTAATTTAATTTAAATATACGGAATGCTTGCCATCTATCAATATTTCTACTATATATATATATATATATATATATATATATATATACAAATCCAATGGCGGACAATAAGGCACTCCAGAGGCTTAGTACAAACAGCAAATTGTATTGACAAGAGCGACGTTTCGGGGCAGGGCCCCTTCCTCAAGGCATACCAATACATTATGTATTGGTATGCCTTGAGGAAGGGGCCCTGCCCCGAAACATCGCTCTTGTCAATACAATTTGCTGTTTGTACTAAGCCTCTGGAGTGCCTTATTGTCCGCCATTGGATTTGTGCATGTCGTTTGGATTATGGCACCGGGGCAAGTTGTCTGTTGAATTTGAGTGCCGGACGATTTGTATATATACATATATATATATATATATATATATATATATATATAGCAGAGGTGTGGCACTCAAGCTGAATCTTTCTAATAAGGAGACACACAAGGTCCTGCATTTCAGGACCGAGTGTGTCTCCTTATTATGAATATTCAACTTGAGTGCCGCACCTCTGCTTCTCTATCTACACATATCTGTGAGGGCACCAGCAAGGTTATTTTTTTTGTATAATCTGTTTTTATTTAGAACAGTATAGCAGTATAAAGATTGCATCACATTTTAACAAATGAAGAAGAAAATCGTCAGGACACAAATGAAGGTCTAATACATCATAGCCTTAAAGAGTAGGGTGGCGTATCATCCCCATCGCTGGGGGGTTAGTGTAGGCACTAGCGTTAGTAGGTGTTTCTGTAACATCCTTCTGGTATCCTTTCGCCATCTATCCATACTATAATGTAATTGCAATCTTAAATGGCATTGTATAGAAGCTGTAGAAAGAAGAGAGGAAAGAAATGAAAGGAATAATAGAGAGAAAACATAGTGTGACCAAACTGGGGGGGAGTTATTGGGGAGGAAATGTGGTACAATCTATCTATTCGATCGATTGTGCATTGAGATCATTAGACGGCATAGACATAATCCTTATAGTCTTTAGAGGACATATACTCTATCCAGGGCATCCACATGGTCATGAACTCCGAGAGTTTATCTCTGGAGACCAGGAGGATGTTTTCCATATTCATATAATGATTAATTCTGTTAAACCATAGTTTCCTAGTGGGTGGGAGTTGTGATCTCCATAGTGTGGGGATGACTGCCCTCGCTGCATTAGACAGGTGTCGAAGTAACGACGTGTTATGTTGAGCCAGTGAGATTGAGGAGTGGGAAAGTAACCAGAAGGCTGGGTCTGTGGGGACGGGTGTGTGAAGTATGTCTTGAGAGGTGGATATAACATCCCTCCAGAATGGTTTTAGTAGGGGACAGTTCCACCAGATATGCATTAGGGAACCTGTGGCGCTGAGACATCTCCAGCATCTGTCCGTCACTCCAGGATACATGAAGTGGAGGAGAGAGGGATGCCTGTACCATCTCATTAAGAGCTTATATTGGGTTTCCCTAACTTGTATGCAGACTGAGCTTTTGTGGGATTTGAGAAATATTGTCTGCCAGTCTTTGTCTGTCAGGGAGATCCCGAGATCTCTTTCCCAGGCCAGCTTGAAGGGCATGGGCGTCTGGGCGTTTGGGGTCTGTAGTAGTTTATAAAGTGAGGAAATAGTGTGCTGGGGGGGGGGCATGTGGCGACACACATCCTCTCAAACTGTGTTAACTCGCGTGAGGCTCGGAGATATCTACGCTCTGAGTGCAAAAAGTGTCTAAGCTGTAGGTACTTCCAAAAGTCACGTTGCGGAACTTCCCATTTTAACCGTATTTCTGAAAATTGTTTAACTCCTGTGGAGGTTGCCATCTGGCCTACTCTAAAGAGGCCCTCGAGGGCCCAGTCACGAAAGTGGGAGGGTGTTAAACCGGGCTGGAAGTCAGGGTTTGCTAAAAAAGAGGTCAATGGGCCAAAATCGGAAGAGAGAAAGGGCCAGCGGCGCGCCTTTTTCCAAAACGATAGGGTCGCTGTAATAGTTGGGTGGGGGGATGGGGGTTTGGGTAGGGAGGGGAGCCAGGGAAAGATCTCTGGGAATTGTTGCATATATAGCCCCTCTATATCCACCCATTGCTTTGTTTCTCGACTCCTCGTCCAATCCAGAACCCTATTGAGCAATATTGCCCAATAGTAGCCTCTGATGTCAGGCAATTGGAAACCACCATTTCGGGTAGAGCGGATCATAATGGATCAGCTTATTCTTGGCCGTCTCCGAGACCAGATAAATTGTTGTATTAACAGTTGGATGGATCTGAACCAGGAGTCTGGGATCTGTATGGGGAGGGTCTGTAGTTTGTAGAGTAGTTTGGGGAGAGTATTCATCTTTACAACGTTCACCCTTCCCAGCCAAGAGAGTGGTTTGAAGTACCATCTGCTGTAGTCAGCCCTGAGTGTTCGAAGGAGGGGGGTAAAGTTTAAAGTGTATAGATGAGATAGGTAATTTGGCAGCTGTATTCCTAGGTAGGACAAATGAGAAGCGTTCCAATTAAAGGGGAAGGATCGTTTAAGTTTAGCTACGGTGTCGGGGGGAGAGGAGATGTTCAAGGCGCATGATTTGGACATGTTGATTTTAAAGTTGGAGAGTGAGCCGAAGTGGGATAGCTCTCGCATAAAGTAGGGGAGGGAGGAGATCGGGTGCGTTATTGTGGCTAGTAGGTCATCCGCAAACAGGGAAAGTTTGTGTTCCGTATCGCCAATCGTCAAGCCCATGATGCCGTCATTGGCCCTAATAGCTCTAGCGAAAGCTTCGATACAGAGGACAAATAGTAGAGGGGATAGTGGGCAACCTTGTCGTGTCCCATCGCCTATGGGGAAGGAATCGGATAAAGATCCGTTCACTCGGACCCGTGCTGTGGGAGATCTATAAAGGCCCATTATCCTATTAAGCATCCGAGGACCCAATCCAATATGCTCCAGCACGGACCTCATAAAGCCCCAACCGACCCGATCAAAAGCCTTTTCAGCATCAGTGGATAATAACACTGTGGGTGGGCCACCCCGGGATGCAATATGAATCAAGCTCAGTACCTTAGTGGTATTATCTTTGGCCTCGCGGCCTGGGACAAACCCCACCTGATCGCTGTGGATTAGGGAAGGCAGGAATACGTTCAGTCTGTTTGCCATTAATTTTGCAAAGAGCTTGACATCTACGTTTAGGAGAGATATGGGTCTATAGCTGGAGCACACCGAGGGGTCCATGCCGGGCTTGGGCAACACGGAGATATGCGCCTCTAAGGATTGGTTAGAAAAATGGGTGTTTGCGGATATTGAATTAAAGGCCTGGAGGAGATAAGGGGATGTGAGGTCCTTGAATTGTTTATAATAGGTGAGGGGTCATGGTCAGGGCATTCTCCAGTTCTTGTTGGGTAAAGTGTAGTTCCAAAGCTTCCCTGTCCAGAGGTGATAGGACGGGGTAGGACACTTTTTCTAGGTACGCCTTCGCCCGTAATAAGTCGCATGGGGAAGCGGTATTGTCCGGTCGATTTTCTAGATTATATAAAAGGGAGTAGTACTGTTTGAAGCTTGCCGCAATTTCTGGGGTTTTGAATCGGAGGGTATTCCCGAGATCTTTTACATTGTTAATATACAGAGCAAGGTTATTTTTATTACATTGAGAGTGCTGGACCAGAGTCCAGAGTGGGAGTTTATGGGTTTGTAGTGATGGATGTAATTTGTTCAGCACAGACACAGAGTTACAGCTCTGGCAGGACTGAATGCAAGGCAACAAATATGGGCCTCAAGACAGTCATAGAGTGTCAAGGAAAGGCCACAAACAGATCACATAGCAAACAATGGGGTATATTTACTAAGGTGTGAGTTTTTTGAGAAGTGGTGATGTTGCCCATAGCAACCAATCAGATTCCACTTAACATTTATCTAGCTGCTTTTAGAGGAAAATAGTTAGAATCTGATTGGTTGCTAAAAAAAACACTCACACCTTAGTAAATATACCCCAATGAATTTTGTGTACCTGTCAAATGTGGGAATGTATTGAATTTAGGAGCTGATTCAGATCTGGACACTGTTCTGATTTTTACAGAGTTGGTCGATGTTTAGAAGACTGTGCATGCGTTGGAGACACAGTGCCATGTGCCTTGATACAGCTGTGACATCAGTCGCAGTGCACTGTTAGCTGCAGAGTGATAGTCTGCAGGCATGTGGCGTATCTACTGTATAATGCATGCAGTGTGTGCTGTACACACAGGTCCCCTCAGTCCAGGTGGACCACACCGCACATCCTACACCTGTCTTTTCAATACTTACCACTCCGGGGTTCCGCATCAGCAGACGCAGTGCTGCACAAACCACTCGCTTCACTCGCCACGCTTCGGCCAAGGTTACCAAAGGTAATAGTTGGTGACATGGATAGTAAATTAAGCAAAAGTTGAAAAAAAACATGAAAAAACAAAAAAACATGTGTCGACCATATGTGTGTCGGCCTTTTGAACCTGTTGACATGTTCTACCTGTCATCCTTTTGTGCTGTCTACCTTTTACATGTCAACCCTTTTGTCCTTGTCGAGCTTTTGACTGTCGACCATATGTGTTGACCTGTTGACTGTCGATCTATCATCCGCCACCCAAGCCACAAAAGAGGGTTAAAAACAGTGTCTGTCCTGCAAATCCAAATAATTATTTGAAAATGCTTTATAATTATTATTAAAAAAAATATATAATTTGCAAATGACCCCCAATGCTTTGTATCATAGTACAATAATGTAAGACTAGATCAACAGCTAAAGGAAGAAGAGTTTTGTTGTGATGATGAAAGTTAGAAAATGGCCAGGGAAGTGACTACAGGATGTTGCAAAAACACAGGTAGCTGTGGGAGTGACAGTAACTATAAATAGAGCAGTCACCTGTGTGACACATAGAAGTACTATAGCACCGAGCTACGGATACACTGAGTCTGTACATTGGTTGCGTGGGTGCGGCTTTCTTTCTCATTCCAGTGGACAGGTTTATCTGGATTGACTCCTGTTGTTAATTAACAATAGATAAACAAAACACACATTAATAATAATCTATATCATTTAACTGTACATACTTAAAGCCTGGCAAATCACGTGCTGATCTCCTGTGAGCTGCACATACTGATACAGGGGCATAGGCTGAAATGTGCCCTTACATGCCACAACTTTTTATTCGTATATAAAACTGGCTTTGTGTCCTAGTAACTATTAACTAGTTTACCATGAATAAACAAAGAAATTAGAGAACTTTGTGTTTTAAATTTCCCTTAAAACTAAGCCATACTGGATGTTATTAAGTCACACTTTTGTTTTATTAATAGAGGTAAAACCAGTTCCTTCCCTTTTAGATATACTACACCAATTTATTTAACGTATTTATCGTGTGGTAAAATCTCTAACCTTGAAATCCAATTAATTTTTAAATCATCACTACGTTACTCATTAAATGACCAATGAGGAGAAAGCTTTAAGTGCTGTGGGCGTTAAAGAAAATTATCCCACCCACTCCACATCATATAAAAGGGCTATTCCTGCCCTGGACAGAAGCCATTTGCAGAGGAACTGGTCAGTAGAACACAGTAGACTGCAGTGGACCTGTACCAGACCCAATGGCACACAGCCGCAGACAAACACACCACATACTACTATGCCATCTTATACCAACTTACCTTTTTCATCTCTCCCTATCCATTATGCATACTTCCTTCTATCCTCTTTAATCCTCTTTCATTCTACCCCCACTTATCTTGCCAGTCTCTCTCATTTATTGCAAGTACATTACTCTTCCATTCATTTATCTGTTATTGATAATATTGTTTATTGTTGATTCTTTTTGTAAATAAGAAGTGTTAAATAAAATGTTTTATATTTTAGATTCCTCAAAGTAGCCCCCTTTTGCTTTGATGACAGCTTTGCACACTCTTGGTATTCTCTCAATCAGCTTCATGAGGTAGTCCCCTGGAATGGTTTTCCAACAGTCTTGAATGAGTTCCCAGAGGTGCTGAGCACTTGTTGGCTGCTTTTCCTTCACTCTGAGGTCCAACTCAACCCAAACCATCTCAATTGGGTTTAGGTCGGGTGATTGTGGAGGCCAGGTCATCTGACGCAGCAATCCATCACTTTCCTTCTTGGTCAAGTAGCACTTACATAGCCTGGAGGTATGTTTGGATTCATTGTCTTGTTGAAAAACAAATTATGGTCCCTGCAAGTGCAAACCAGATGGGATGGCACGGTGCTGCAGAATGCTGTGGTAGCCATGCTGATTAAGTGTGCCTTGAATTTTGAATAAATCACCAACAGTGTCACCAGCAAAGCAGCCCCACACCATCGCACCTCCTCCTTCATGCTTCACAGTGTGAACCACACATGCAGAAACCATCCGCTCACCTTCTCTGCGTCTCACAAAGACACAGAGGTTGGAACCAAAAATCTAAAATTTGGACTCATCAGACCAAAGTACAGATTTCCACTGGTCTAATGTCCATTCCTTGTGTTTCTTGGCCCAAACAATTCTCTTCTTCTTCTTGTTCATCCTCAGTAGTGGCTTTTTCGCACCAATTTGACCATGAAGGCCTGATTCGCTCAGTCTCCTCTGAACAGTTGATGTTGAGATTTGTCTGCTGTTTGAATTTTGTGAAAAGTTTAAGTGGGCTCTAATCTGAGGTGCTGTTAAGTAGAGGTTTCTGAGGCTGGTAACACTAATGAACTTATCCTCTGCAGCACAGGTTACTCTTGGTCTTCCTTTCCTGGGGCGGTCCTCATGAGAGCCTGTTTCATAATGGCGTTTGATGGTTTTTGCAACTGCACTTGAGGATACATTCAAAGTTCTTGAAATTTTCCGTATCGACTGACCGTCATGTCTTAAAGTAATGATAAACTGTTGTTTCTCTTTGCTGAGTTGAGTGGTTTGTGCCATAATATGGATTACAACAGTAGTCAAATAGTGGTGTCCACTGTGTACTAACCCTACCTCTGCACAACAAAACTGATGGTCTCAAACACATTAAGAAGGAAAGTAATTCCACAAATTAACTCTTGACAAGGCGGCACACCTGTTAATTCAAAACCATTCCAGGAGACTACCTCATGAAGCTGATTGAGAGAATGCCAAGAGTGTGCAAAGCTGTCATCAAAGCATGACAGCATGAATTAGAAGGTGTGTCCAAACTCTTGACTGGTACTGTACATACATATATATATATATATATATATATATATATACACATACACACACAATATATATACTTTGCACACCCCGAACAATTATATATGTATGCAGATACCTATACATAGATATATAATTCTCAAGAAAATCTGACTATATATTAATACTAATCAGGCAGTTTATCTTGACTCATGGAGTTGCAGCATACATGTCAATCCAGCAGATGGCACACCAAGACAAATACTATACAGTATATCATAGAGTCATGTTACTTGCAACAGTTCAGTTTCACTGTAGGTTAAATAGCAATGGCTTTGGGCTCTACAAGATATTTGTTTGACTAAAGTGAACTTAGACTGGACTGTGAGATAGATTGCCCCTTGAATTTGATTTTTTATTTACTTTTAAAAAAAATAGAAAACTGTGGATTATTGGTTATTGGTGTACTGTTTATTATAGTGGGACAATAATGCCGTATCAAAAGAGATTGAATCTGTCCAAGATTTCCACAAAAGCTAAGCAAGCAAGACTAAGGCGATTAGCTGATAGCAACCCAACTTAAAGTGACTGCTCTCAGAGAAACCTAATTGAGGCAGAGATTCTAATGAGATCTGGGGCAGATGAGACTGAGTTTATACCATGTATACCCCTTATACCTAACAATTTTCCTTTTCAATTCAAGTGCCTGCAGTTTCCTGTAAGCGTCTGCTTCACTATGATGATCAACAAGTCCAAGGGACAAATCCCCAGTGCTGCAGGTGTAGATTTCAGGACCAGCTGCTTCCCCCATTGGCAGCTCTATGTGGTTTGCTCATGAGTTAGTAGCTACAAGCATCTTTCTGTGTTAACTGCAAATATTGTTTGCAAATAAATTTTGTGAACAATATAAATGTATATAACAATATTAGATGCCACTATAGTCTTTTGAAAAATTAGTTCTGTTGAGCAATAGCAGACATCCACATGAGCAAACCCTAGTAGTATATATATTTATACATAGAAACAGAGCAATTCCGTATATCTATAACATCAAAGCATAATAAAAGACAAAAGGAGCACTAAGCATGAACACCTTAGATATACAAATAACAGAAAGATAATATGGAAGGAAGAGAGAAAATGACAAAGAGAGAAGTGTGATTAGAATAAAAAAAATGTAGGGGTGGGGTGTAGGAAAATGTTAGCATGGAATAACAATGCTGTTTGAGGGATGTGAAAGCACCAACAAACCAGGAGTACTGCTCTGGCAGTGTTATTAATGTGTTGTGAAGAGATATTTTTTATACCAGGAAACGAATGTCCGAATGAGACAGCATCCAAAAATAATGAGGGAACAAAGCAACCCAAAATTTCTGAATCCAAGGCCATTATTTTATGCCGGATTGAAATTATCAAGGGGCAATCCCACCAAATATTTATTAGTGTACCTGTCTCCTTGAGGCATCTTCAGTTGTAAGGAACCTTGGACTTGCTTGGAAATGACACTCTTGGACTTGATCAGCATGGAAGTATTTGGACTTGATGTGTATGTACTTGGACTTGCTAGATGAGAAGATACTTGGACTTGCTAGGTGAGAAGATACTTGGACTTAGACTAGCTTTGTGTTGTGAGGAATTCCGGTACTATTGGGGTGAGACTCCTAAAGCCCTCAAGAGGGTTTTCACCAATAGCAACCCCACGGTGTTCCCGTAGTGCTTATTGCACACACTGGTACTTAGGGGCCCCCTGGACTTGACACCTCCAGCAGTAGGAGCTAACCCAATAGACTGTAGACCATGAATAGCTCTAAGTAGCAGCTCAGAGTGAGGCACATGTCTGCCCAAGGTATGAAGCACAAGCTGGATAGACCTGTGTCAGGGCAGATGACTATTCAGTGCACCCTGAACCTGGATGGTAGCAGGCCTAGGCACGATAGAGGACACTGACAAGCAGGTATTCAGGCAGAGTTTCCACAGGATAGTGATCAAGACAGATAGCATGGACCAGTGATTTACACAGTAAGGTAAACTATAACCAGCACTGAGGAAGTGATGTGGAGAGGATAAATAAGAATAAGGTAGCTGCACCAATCAGCTACAAGCCAGGGGGAGATACCACAATTATCAAAAAGATGTGCAACTCTGCTGCTGCATATTCAACCTAATTAACTGCACCCACTCCCCCCATTGCCAGCAACAGGGAACACCATTTGTGTCCACCATCCCAGTTGCTAGGCACCTGACAACTCCCAGCATGCGATGCGGCGACCACATCAGGCACTGGGCAGAGACTGTCAGCCCGGGCACAGGGCCCCGGTCACCTGGAAACAACCGGGACCTGTGTTTGACATGGCCCACCCGGCGAGTCATGACACCAATAGAGAGGAGATACAGTGGGGTAATATTTGTGGAAAGAGACCAGGCAACTATAACAAATGGTTGTCACCTTATATTGAATTTCCAGACACTCCAGACAATAGGAACAAGCATTAGTAACCTGGTAAGCCTTTCCTCAGTTAACCTCTATGCCTCTAGGAATTAGATCTCTGTCCCAGGCCTTTGTTAAAGAGGGGGTTATTGGTAAACAGACTGTTCAGTAGGATTTTGTAAATACTGGAGACTGTGGGAACACATAGATTCAAAGGGTGACATGTCCCTAGCAAATACAGAGTCCCCCAAGAGAAAATCAAAATGTTGAGTTTGTAAAAAGAGCCAATACTAGTGACTGGGGCAGTAGTACAAATCTCCTGAAATGACAGAAACCTACTGTAACAAAACCAGTTGAATATTTACTTTTTAAATGGCCCATCCTACTTATCCCAGCCATTGACCAAGTAGATGCTAACCTTCCCAAGATTCCATAGGGAAAGGGGGATTGTGTAAAACGGGAGTAAAGAGGAATACCACTGAGCAAACCCCACTTCTAATGTGTAGCCTCCGTCATGTCTGTAGTGTAGGACCAACTGTCGGATGGGTTGAGCACTCTACTTTTTGAGTACAACGGTAGCATGCTTAAATGGAGTGTCGAATAATTCCTCCAATTCCAGCTACTGCTCACTTCCGCCATCCCAAGTCCAATCTAAAACCTTATTTAAGGTAATGTCTTGGTAACAAGTCGAGATCATAGGCAATTGTTTGCCTCTCTGGCATCTCTGTCAGAAGAGCACCTCATGTTTACAGTAAATCTTGGCTTCTTACACCCCCATAGAAAATTACTAATAGTGTGAACTCTGATAGGAAATGAGGAGGAAACCCTACTGAGCTCGTATGCAACAGATATGAAAGTCAGGGAAGAACATTCATTTTTATGATATGCGTGCAACCCAACCAAGAAAAATGTTATAAAAGTAACTGATCCAATTTGTTGCAAAATTGATGGGGTATATAGTTTAGGGAAATTAAATCACTAAGGTGCCTAGGAAGCAGAATGCATAAGTTTTTTATATAGGAAGGATAACATTTTAAGTGGAAAGAGGCACGAAGAGCAGATACAGCCTTTGTCTAAGTTGTGACATTGAGGACAGTGGACTTGGTATAACTGATTTTAAAAATTAGCAAAATACCCAAATTGGTGGAATGCGTGCATTAAGTTGTGAAGATATGTAACAGGGTTCATAACAACTGCTAGCAAGTCATCCGCAAAAAGGGCAAGACGGTAACCCTGTAAGACCAACCGTTGGCCAGTAATAATTGGGTTGCCTTGAATCGCCCTTGCCGAGGCCTCCATGCAAAGGACAAAGACCAGCACAATAGAGGGTATCCCTGGCATGTACTATTCATAATGTGGACTCTGTCTAACAAAATCCTATTCACCCGCATTTGCACAGAGGGAGCCCTATACAAAGCCAGGATCTCATTAAAAAAAGAAAAAAACATCACTCAACCCCAAGAGTCTCAATACAGCTGTTATAAAAGTCCACATGAGCAAAAGCAGAGAGACGTATCATGGGTATCCCACTTTACCAGAGTGAATGATGTTCAGAAGAAGCAGCTTGAGACATTTACGTATAATTTAACATTTATGTTTAGGAGAGCGCAGCAAGCGATTGGTCAGAGAAAGGTGATTGTGTGGATACTACAGTACAAGCCTGCAGTAATAAGGGGAGGAGCTTATCCCCAAATTCCTTATAATATGACAATGTAAAGCCATCTATTATAAGGGGGTGGGTGGGCTTAAGGGTATCTGATAATTCTACCTCTGTGGTGAGATAGTCCAGAGCCTGTGTCAATACCTCAAGGAGAATAGGGAAAGCTATGTCCTCTAGGTACTTCCTGATATCAAAGCCCCATTCCACTAAGTCTGAACAAGTTGGGTTACGATTAAATAACTTAGAATAGAAATCATGAAAAACAGCAGCAATCCTTCAATCTGTGTGATAAGGATTATCTGCAGGGTCCTTAAAACATTGGATATAAGTCAAGGACCCCTGTGCTCTAAGTCTCTAACCTTTTTAACAGGTTTATTACTTCATTATTAGTTTTTATGGTGCCACTGCTTAAATGCTCTTTTAATCTGTTTTTTAAGAAATGCACCCAGTTGAATACATTTACCCTGAATTGCACATTTGTGGGCCTCCCACACTGAGATTGGGGAAACATCAGCTGTGACATTATGGCATATATAGTCACCCAGTGCCTCCTCAGGCTAGGCATTACATTAGGTGTTCCGGAGGAGCTGTTCATTGACTTTCCAATGCCACTGGCGAGTGTGTGGGTGGCATAGGTGTAGAGTGAAGGAGATGGTAGTATGATATGATTCTGTAATCTGCCCAGTACTGGCATCTACCAGGTGATGTAAATGGCTGATACTGAAATAATCAATGCATGAGTAGGAGCCATGATGAGAATAAAGGTGTAGTCCCTCTCTGATGGATGTAGGAACCGTAAGGTGTCTATTAATTGAAAATCATGTTAGGTCCATCTAAATTTTATGGTGATCTTAAGGGAAGAGCGGGGGCTCTGAATGAGGTATATAAGGAGAGTTCTAGGGCCCAACTCAATCCCCCACTAGCCACCAAAATCCCTACCATCTGGTCTTCTTTTGTTTTAGGGATTTCCGTAGAAAGTTATATTGACCCTTGGCATGTATAAATAGGCAAAAGAATATCTTTGATTGACAATTGTAGACTTAAGTAACAAACATCTCCCATCTCCTGGTATGCCAGTTACTATGTATCTGAAAGTCTTATGTGTTTAGAAAATAGGATGGCCACTCCTTCTTGGCATCACAAAAATAGTTGAAAAACCCTAGTGCAAAATGCAGGAGTGTAGTAATTATAAAAGAACTAGCTTCTTTATGGATTTTTAATCCTTTTGGTATTAAATCTTTAGCTAGATAATGTTCAAGGGTGGCTACTTCCCACCAAATCTTGGTCTCCTTAATTAGGACATTTTCTAGTTTCTTTAATAAATGATTTAGATCTATATCCTCTGTATTTAGAGGTTCTATAGATGAATTGAATGCACAATTAAGTTTCTTTATTCTTTCGTCCCTAAGACTGAACATATTGCAGCAGTGGAAAAACTCCTAGGTGAAAACAATTCAATCTGGAATGGGGTAGATGGAATTTTCCCACTGCGCAAAGAATGGCTACTAATGTGTGAAATGGAGGGAGTGTCACCCACACCCCAAACAAATGCAATACAATGGAACAATACCACCACACGAAAAGCGCACAACTCCTCAAGTAAATGGCCCAAACAGAACCGGTTCTTTTCCTTCTCGAGGTTCACATAGATCAGTGATACTCAATACCTCAAAAGAACAAAAATAAACATAGCGTAATATGGTAATGAATGAAAACAATATCAAATATTGAGGTGGTGACTCGTACCCCTTCTGATGGTCTACCGTAAGTAGACAATAAAGCTTTGGAGGAGCGGATATCACCGTGAGGTCTGTCTGGTCTTCTTCAAATGGTATGTGGGTTTTTCACTTCCACAGTTATACAATGAAGAAAAGAAAAGCCTCCATAGTGTAAAACCTTACAGCATTTTATTTTTATAAAATCAAGTGGGACAAATATATGAACCCACTCTGTTAAAATCACAACAAGATGTAATCCTAAAATACAGAAGCTGGGACTCCTACCAGATGGTGTTGTCCACTCCAAGAAGTAGACAATATGAGCATGGACTGGGGGGCCAACAGGCGTCCCTGAAGTTCGACCTCCAAATCCTAGATAGGAATCCCTCTGTCTGTTCACCTTCCTTGCCAACGCGTTTCGATACCCACAGTATCTTCCTCAAGGCATAAGGAAGGTGTGCACACAGTGGGCCTTTTATACCCACTAGGTGGTGAACATGAGCTATCCCTAAAACTAGACATGGATCAACTGACATTCTTTCCCTAAGTATACATATGGAACAAATTTTCCCACATCCAATCCATTTCCTAAATTATAGGATCCCCTTTTTCTTAAAAAGTCCGCCAAAAGGAGCCATATACATCATCTAAACATCATCAGGCCGCGTCACTACGTATGACCACATCCCTCGTTCCCGTCCGTCTCCCGGAAGTGACGTAAGCCACGCCGTCATCAGCCGCGTCATACCCGGAAGTCCAGTGTTGCGTTTCAGACCTTCGCCTCCCGGAAGTGATGTATACCGCGTCATCATCATCGGCATTGCACCCGGAAGTCTTATTCCACGCTCCGTCCTTAATCTTATATGGGACTCGAGGGATGGAAAATAATACCCGAAATGGATTCCAAATGTTCTCGGCTTATCTTTCACAATAAATATCCCATGATGTCATCATCGGCGGAACATATTTGTATATCACGATGTAGTAGATTTTAATAACTCAGCTGTATTGAATCTTCATCTAATATACTTTAATATAAAAATGCATGTGTTAGATTCTTTCTTGGATACAATGGGTGTACATTATAAAAACCACTTCAACTCAAAGTCTTTGTTAATACCCTCTGGTTTCAGTGTCTTAAAACAATGTATCATATTCATTTCCATTTTAGCCAACCTTTTATTAATATCACTGTGTCTTATGTCACCACTAACTTTTTTCAAACCATAAAAATTAATAACGTGTTTAATATCACAGCTGTGTTTTTCTCTAAAATGTGAAGATAAAGCATGGGTTTCTATCCCCTTTTTAAATATTCCGTAGGTGCTCACTAATTCGTATTTTTAGCGGCCTACTTGTTCTGCCAATATAAAATAGATGGCATGAACACTCAATCCCATAGACAACGTTATTAGTGTTGCAAGTTATAAACTCCTGAATCTTACACGTTTTCCCATTTATGTTAACATCCTCTTTTTTGTTGCCAAAGGTATTCTTTACGTTCTTGCATCCTACACAGTCTCCACATCTATAGAAACCTTTTGATGTTATCGTGGGGATGTTTACTGGTGTTGGGCATAAACTTTTGACCAGCTGTGATTTAAGGTTTGGTGCTCTTCTAAATATGCACAGAGGTTTTTCAGGGATATCATTTCCAATGACCGGATCCCTTTTTAACAAGTTCCAGTGTTTCTTCAGAACCCCTTCTACTTGTTTATGTTGTGAGGTAAATTGTGTTGTAAAGGCCCACTTAAATCTTTCATCTTCCCTGTTTGTCTTCCGTTCTTTATATATAAGATCTTTTCTGTCAGTGTTTTGGGCGATTTCTAATGAACTCAGGACACTTTTCTCATCATAGCCACAGGCTAAAAAGTTATCTTTCATTTCAGCCGCCTGTTCATTAAAAGTAGAGTTCTCAGTGCAGTTCCGTCTTAACCTTTTAAACTGCCCTATAGGTATCGATTTTAACCAGTTGTCGTGATGACAACTGTCCCTTTGGATATATGCCCTTGAATCAGTTGGCTTGATGAAATTCTTCGTTTTTAGAACCCCTTCTTCCACATATAAACTAAGGTCTAGGAAATCTATCCGGTGTTTATCAATATTAAATGTTAGAACAATATTCCTGTCATTAGAGTTGAGGTAGGCACAGAAAGAGTCTAACTCTTCTCTATTCCCTTTCCAGACGAAAATTATGTCGTCTATATACCTCCGCCAGGCCACCAGGTTCGCCCCGTGTGGGTTGTTATTCCACACTACCTCATCCTCCCATACGCCCATGAAAATATTGGCGTAACTCGGGGCGAACCTGGTGCCCATGGCGGTCCCTCTCTTCTGGATGAAATACTAATTTTTAAAGATGAAATAATTATTGTTAAGTATGAAGAATATACCTTCCCGAATGAATTCCTGAAGTGAGGGATCAAGGGTGGTGGTCATTAATTTAGTGCAGACAGCCTCTATCCCTTGTTGGTGATCAATAATAGTATAGAGGGAGCTGACATCAGCTGTTATAAGGAAGTAACTATCCTCCCATTTTATCTTTTCCAAAAATTCAAGGGTGTCCCGTGTATCCTTAAGATGTGAGGGGTTGAGTGACACCAAAGGTTGAAGATGGTAGTCAATCCATTGTGACAGATTTGACGTGGCAGACTCAATTCCCGATACGATGGGTCGTCCTGGGGGATGAGATGCATTTTTATGAACCTTAGGTAATACATACAGTGTAGGGACTACCGGATTTTCAATGAATAGGAATTTAGCCTCATTATCGGTGAGGATCCCTTTCTTATTAAATTTCTCAATCAACTCTTTGATCTTAAGGGAGATCTTATTGGTTGGGTTACCCCTCAGTTTTTTATAAGTCCCGGTGTCACCTAATTGACGATAAATTTCTTTTTCATAATCATTGATATTAAGAAATACGACCCCTCCCCCCTTATCTGTGGGTTTAATAATCAGCTGGTTGTCAGATTTCAATCTTATGAGTGCCTTCCTCTCCTTACTGGTAAGGTTGTATTTAATGGGTTTATCATGTATTTTCTCAAGATCTTCTTTCAATAAAAGGCTAAAGGTCTCTATAAAATTCCCCTTTAGATAACCGGGGCAAAAAATCGATTTGGGCTTAAACCTTATATCCGTAGTATCATTAACCCCATCATCTTCTTTTGTCCTTAGTTTGTGAAATTTTTTTAAGGTTAATTTTCTCACAAACTTTTGGGTGTCTATAAAGACTTGAAAATTATCTATCTTTGTTGCTGGAGCAAAATTGAGCCCTTTTTCCAAGAGACTCCTTTCTTCCTCCAAGAGCAGGTGACTGCTAAGATTGAAAATTTTAATTTTCTCAATCTTGGTTTCTGGGTGTATTTCTTGTAGTTCTATATTAGATATTGGATTTCTAGGTATGATCTTTCTCTTTCGTTTCCGACTTTTGTTCTTTTTAGTCCCCCCTCTTTTGCCCCTATGGGTGATTTTTACCTCCAACCTTTGGTTGGCCCTCTTCTCTCTAAAAAAAGGTGATGTTGATCGGTTTTGTTCTAGACTGTTGAACCTGTTACTGGATTCCCAGCTTGAATATATGGGTCTCTGTTCCCCCCTAAACGTGGAACCCCCAAAATTATTTGTGCGAGCTGTTAATCTGGGTCGCCACTGCGTGGTTTCCTTCCAATTTCCATTATCCCCATAGTGCCTTGGGACCCAGGGTTCCCGTGGTTCAAATGATCTGGCTGACTTATACTCCCATTTATTTTCCCTTCTTTCATTATAAATTGGTCTCTTTCTACCACGATTGGGTGTATAATTGGGGTGGGATGATCTTTCTAATTGGATATTGTTTGTGGATTTATTAACCCTTTTCTGAGTATCCTCTAATCGCTCCTGTCCTGCCTCTTTTTGATTAGCTATTCCCTCTCTATCCCTCCACAATTTGTTAACTTTTTTGGAGATAAGGCTTGTCTCCATCTTTTTAATATTGGCCATAATTTCTTTTTCTTTTTCCTGATATTCCTTTGAATTTATAAAAGGGTTTAATAATTCCTTATGATCGGCAATATCTTTATCCAAATCAGATAATTCCCTTTTCCTTTCTGTTATGATTAGATTAATCAGAGAGATGGAGCAACCTTTCAGTATGTTGTCCCAGTTCTTTTTAAACAATTCTGTAGCATGTGTAAAACTAGCTTCTTTATGGATTTTTAATCCTTTTGGTATTAAATCTTTAGCTAGATAATGTTCAAGGGTGGCTACTTCCCACCAAATCTTGGTCTCCTTAATTAGGACATTTTCTAGTTTCTTTAATAAATGATTTAGATCTATATCCTCTGTATTTAGAGGTTCTATAGATGAATTGAATGCACAATTAAGTTTCTTTATTCTTTCGTCCCTAAGACTGAACATATTGCAGCAGTGGAAAAACTCCTAGGTGAAAACAATTCAATCTGGAATGGGGTAGATGGAATTTTCCCACTGCGCAAAGAATGGCTACTAATGTGTGAAATGGAGGGAGTGTCACCCACACCCCAAACAAATGCAATACAATGGAACAATACCACCACACGAATAGCGCACAACTCCTCAAGTAAATGGCCCAAACAGAACCGGTTCTTTTCCTTCTCGAGGTTCACATAGATCAGTGATACTCAATACCTCAAAAGAACAAAAATAAACATAGCGTAATATGGTAATGAATGAAAACAATATCAAATATTGAGGTGGTGACTCGTACCCCTTCTGATGGTCTACCGTAAGTAGACAATAAAGCTTTGGAGGAGCGGATATCACCGTGAGGTCTGTCTGGTCTTCTTCAAATGGTATGTGGGTTTTTCACTTCCACGGTTATACAATGAAGAAAAGAAAAGCCTCCATAGTGTAAAACCTTACAGCATTCTATTTTTATAAAATCAAGTGGGACAAATATATGAACCCACTCTGTTAAAATCACAACAAGATGTAATCCTAAAATACAGAAGCTGGGACTCCTACCAGATGGTGTTGTCCACTCCAAGAAGTAGACAATATGAGCATGGACTGGGGGGCCAACAGGCGTCCCTGAAGTTCGACCTCCAAATCCTAGATAGGAATCCCTCTGTCTGTTCACCTTCCTTGCCAACGCGTTTCGATACCCACAGTATCTTCCTCAAGGCATAAGGAAGGTGTGCACACAGTGGGCCTTTTATACCCACTAGGTGGTGAACATGAGCTATCCCTAAAACTAGACATGGATCAACTGACATTCTTTCCCTAAGTATACATATGGAACAAATTTTCCCACATCCAATCCATTTCCTAAATTATAGGATCCCCTTTTTCTTAAAAAGTCCGCCAAAAGGAGCCATATACATCATCTAAACATCATCAGGCCGCGTCACTACGTATGACCACATCCCTCGTTCCCGTCCGTCTCCCGGAAGTGACGTAAGCCGCGCCGTCATCAGCCGCGTCATACCCGGAAGTCCAGTGTTGCGTTTCAGACCTTCGCCTCCCGGAAGTGATGTATACCGCGTCATCATCATCGGCATTGCACCCGGAAGTCTTATTCCACGCTCCGTCCTTAATCTTATATGGGACTCGAGGGATGGAAAATAATACCCGAAATGGATTCCAAATGTTCTCGGCTTATCTTTCACAATAAATATCCCATGATGTCATCATCGGCGGAACATATTTGTATATCACGATGTAGTAGATTTTAATAACTCAGCTGTATTGAATCTTCATCTAATATACCTTAATATAAAAATGCATGTGTTAGATTCTTTCTTGGATACAATGGGTGTACATTATAAAAACCACTTCAACTCAAAGTCTTTGTTAATACCCTCTGGTTTCAGTGTCTTAAAACAATGTATCATATTCATTTCCATTTTAGCCAACCTTTTATTAATATCACTGTGTCTTATGTCACCACTAACTTTTTTCAAACCATAAAAATTAATAACGTGTTTAATATCACAGCTGTGTTTTTCTCTAAAATGTGAAGATAAAGCATGGGTTTCTATCCCCTTTTTAATATTGCGTAGGTGCTCACTAATTCGTATTTTTAGCGGCCTACTTGTTCTGCCAATATAAAATAGATGGCATGAACACTCAATCCCCTAGACAACGTTATTAGTGTTGCAAGTTATAAACTCCTGAATCTTACACATTTTCCCATTTATGTTAACATCCTCTTTTTTGTTGCCAAAGGTATTCTTTACGTTCTTGCATCCTACACAGTCTCCACATCTATAGAAACCTTTTGATGTTATCGTGGGGATGTTTACTGGTGTTGGGCATAAACTTTTGACCAGCTGTGATTTAAGGTTTGGTGCTCTTCTAAATATGCACAGAGGTTTTTCAGGGATATCATTTCCAATGACCGGATCCCTTTTTAACAAGTTCCAGTGTTTCTTCAGAACCCCTTCTACTTGTTTATGTTGTGAGGTAAATTGTGTTGTAAAGGCCCACTTAAATCTTTCATCTTCCCTGTTTGTCTTCCGTTCTTTATATATAAGATCTTTTCTGTCAGTGTTTTGGGCGATTTCTAATGAACTCAGGACACTTTTCTCATCATAGCCACAGGCTAAAAAGTTATCTTTCATTTCAGCCGCCTGTTCATTAAAAGTAGAGTTCTCAGTGCAGTTCCGTCTTAACCTTTTAAACTGCCCTATAAGTATCGATTTTAACCAGTTGTCGTGATGACAACTGTCCCTTTGGATATATGCCCTTGAATCAGTTGGCTTGATGAAATTCTTCGTTTTTAGAACCCCTTCTTCCACATATAAACTAAGGTCTAGGAAATCTATCCGGTGTTTATCAATATTAAATGTTAGAACAATATTCCTGTCATTAGAGTTGAGGTAGGCACAGAAAGAGTCTAACTCTTCTCTATTCCCTTTCCAGACGAAAATTATGTCGTCTATATACCTCCGCCAGGCCACCAGGTTCGCCCCGTGTGGGTTGTTATTCCACACTACCTCATCCTCCCATACGCCCATGAAAATATTGGCGTAACTCGGGGCGAACCTGGTGCCCATGGCGGTCCCTCTCTTCTGGATGAAATACTCATTTTTAAAGATGAAATAATTATTGTTAAGTATGAAGAATATACCTTCCCGAATGAATTCCTGAAGTGAGGGATCAAGGGTGGTGGTCATTAATTTAGTGCAGACAGCCTCTATCCCTTGTTGGTGATCAATAATAGTATAGAGGGAGCTGACATCAGCTGTTATAAGGAAGTAACTATCCTCCCATTTTATCTTTTCCAAAAATTCAAGGGTGTCCCGTGTATCCTTAAGATGTGAGGGGTTGAGTGACACCAAAGGTTGAAGATGGTAGTCAATCCATTGTGACAGATTTGACGTGGCAGACTCAATTCCCGATACGATGGGTCGTCCTGGGGGATGAGTTGCATTTTTATGAACCTTAGGTAATACATACAGTGTAGGGACTACCGGATTTTCAATGAATAGGAATTTAGCCTCATTATCGGTGAGGATCCCTTTCTTATTAAATTTCTCAATCAACTCTTTGATCTTAAGGGAGAACTTATTGGTTGGGTTACCCCTCAGTTTTTTATAAGTCCCGGTGTCACCTAATTGACGATAAATTTCTTTTTCATAATCATTGATATTAAGAAATACGACCCCTCCCCCCTTATCTGTGGGTTTAATAATCAGCTGGTTGTCAGATTTCAATCTTATGAGTGCCTTCCTCTCCTTACTGGTAAGGTTGTATTTAATGGGTTTATCATGTATTTTCTCAAGATCTTCTTTCACTAAAAGGCTAAAGGTCTCTATAAAATTCCCCTTTAGATAACTGGGGCAAAAAAATCGATTTGGGCTTAAACCTTATATCCGTAGTATCATTAACCCCATCATCTTCTTTTGTCCTTAGTTTGTGAAATTTTTTTAAGGTTAGTTTTCTCACAAACTTTTGGGTGTCTATAAAGACTTGAAAATTATCTATCTTTGTTGCTGGAGCAAAATTGAGCCCTTTTTCCAAGAGACTCCTTTCTTCCTCCAAGAGCAGGTGACTGCTAAGATTGAAAATTTAAATTTTCTCAATCTTGGTTTCTGGGTGTATTTCTTGTAGTTCTATATTAGATATTGGATTTCTAGGTATGATCTTTCTCTTTCGTTTCCGACTTTTGTTCTTTTTAGTCCCCCCTCTTTTGCCCCTATGGGTGATTTTTACCTCCAACCTTTGGTTGGCCCTCTTCTCTCTAAAAAAAGTGATGTTGATCGGTTTTGTTCTAGACTGTTGAACCTGTTACTGGATTCCCAGCTTGAATATATGGGTCTCTGTTCCCCCCTAAACGTGGAACCCCCAAAATTATTTGTGCGAGCTGTTAATCTGGGTCGCCACTGCGTGGTTTCCTTCCAATTTCCATTATCCCCATAGTGCCTTGGGACCCAGGGTTCCCGTGGTTCAAATGATCTGGCTGACTTATACTCCCATTTATTTTCCCTTCTTTCATTATAAATTGGTCTCTTTCTACCACGATTGTGTGTATAATTGGGGTGGGATGATCTTTCTAATTGGACATTGTTTGTGGATTTATTAACCCTTTTCTGAGTATCCTCTAATCGCTCCTGTCCTGCCTCTTTTTGATTAGCTGTTCCCTCTCTATCCCTCCACAATTTGTTAACTTTTTTGGAGATAAGGCTTGTCTCCATCTTTTTAATATTGGCCATAATTTCTTTTTCTTTTTCCTGATATTCCTTTGAATTTATAAAAGGGTTTAATAATTCCTTATGATCGGCAATATCTTTATCCAAATCAGATAATTCCCTTTTCCTTTCTGTTATGATTAGATTAATCAGAGAGATGGAGCAACCTTTCAGTATGTTGTCCCAGTTCTTTTTAAACAATTCTGTAGCATGTGTAAAACTAGCTTCTTTATGGATTTTTAATCCTTTTGGTATTAAATCTTTAGCTAGATAATGTTCAAGGGTGGCTACTTCCCACCAAATCTTGGTCTCCTTAATTAGGACATTTTCTAGTTTCTTTAATAAATGATTTAGATCTATATCCTCTGTATTTAGAGGTTCTATAGATGAATTGAATGCACAATTAAGTTTCTTTATTCTTTCGTCCCTAAGACTGAACATATTGCAGCAGTGGAAAAACTCCTAGGTGAAAACAATTCAATCTGGAATGGGGTAGATGGAATTTTCCCACTGCGCAAAGAATGGCTACTAATGTGTGAAATGGAGGGAGTGTCACCCACACCCCAAACAAATGCAATACAATGGAACAATACCACCACATGAAAAGCGCACAACTCCTCAAGTAAATGGCCCAAACAGAACCGGTTCTTTTCCTTCTCGAGGTTCACATAGATCAGTGATACTCAATACCTCAAAAGAACAAAAATAAACATAGCGTAATATGGTAATGAATGAAAACAATATCAAATATTGAGGTGGTGACTCGTACCCCTTCTGATGGTCTACCGTAAGTAGACAATAAAGCTTTGGAGGAGCGGATATCACCGTGAGGTCTGTCTGGTCTTCTTCAAATGGTATGTGGGTTTTTCACTTCCACAGTTATACAATGAAGAAAAGAAAAGCCTCCATAGTGTAAAACCTTACAGCATTTTATTTTTATAAAATCAAGTGGGACAAATATATGAACCCACTCTGTTAAAATCACAACAAGATGTAATCCTAAAATACAGAAGCTGGGACTCCTACCAGATGGTGTTGTCCACTCCAAGAAGTAGACAATAAGAGCATGGACTGGGGGGCCAACAGGCGTCCCTGAAGTTCGACCTCCAAATCCTAGATAGGAATCCCTCTGTCTGTTCACCTTCCTTGCCAACGCGTTTCGATACCCACAGTATCTTCCTCAAGGCATAAGGAAGGTGTGCACACAGTGGGCCTTTTATACCCACTAGGTGGTGAACATGAGCTATCCCTAAAACTAGACATGGATCAACTGACATTCTTTCCCTAAGTATACATATGGAACAAATTTTCCCACATCCAATCCATTTCCTAAATTATAGGATCCCCTTTTTCTTAAAAAGTCCGCCAAAAGGAGCCATATACATCATCTAAACATCATCAGGCCGCGTCACTACGTATGACCACATCCCTCGTTCCCGTCCGTCTCCCGGAAGTGACGTAAGCCGCGCCGTCATCAGCCGCGTCATACCCGGAAGTCCAGTGTTGCGTTTCAGACCTTCGCCTCCCGGAAGTGATGTATACCACGTCATCATCATCGGCATTGCACCCGGAAGTCTTATTCCACGCTCCGTCCTTAATCTTATATGGGACTCGAGGGATGGAAAATAATACCCGAAATGGATTCCAAATGTTCTCGGCTTATCTTTCACAATAAATATCCCATGATGTCATCATCGGCGGAACATATTTGTATATCACGATGTAGTAGATTTTAATAACTCAGCTGTATTGAATCTTCATCTAATATACCTTAATATAAAAATGCATGTGTTAGATTCTTTCTTGGATACAATGGGTGTACATTATAAAAACCACTTCAACTCAAAGTCTTTGTTAATACCCTCTGGTTTCAGTGTCTTAAAACAATGTATCATATTCATTTCCATTTTGGCCAACCTTTTATTAATATCACTGTGTCTTATGTCACCACTAACTTTTTTCAAACCATAAAAATTAATAACGTGTTTAATATCACAGCTGTGTTTTTCTCTAAAATGTGAAGATAAAGCATGGGTTTCTATCCCCTTTTTAATATTGCGTAGGTGCTCACTAATTCGTATTTTTAGCGGCCTACTTGTTCTGCCAATATAAAATAGATGGCATGAACACTCAATCCCATAGACAACGTTATTAGTGTTGCAAGTTATAAACTCCTGAATCTTACACGTTTTCCCATTTATGTTAACATCCTCTTTTTTGTTGCCAAAGGTATTCTTTACGTTCTTGCATCCTACACAGTCTCCACATCTATAGAAACCTTTCGATGTTATCGTGGGGATGTTTACTGGTGTTGGGCATAAACTTTTGACCAGCTGTGATTTAAGGTTTGGTGCTCTTCTAAATATGCACAGAGGTTTTTCAGGGATATCATTTCCAATGACCGGATCCCTTTTTAACAAGTTCCAGTGTTTCTTCAGAACCCCTTCTACTTGTTTATGTTGTGAGGTAAATTGTGTTGTAAAGGCCCACTTAAATCTTTCATCTTCCCTGTTTGTCTTCCGTTCTTTATATATAAGATCTTTTCTGTCAGTGTTTTGGGCGATTTCTAATGAACTCAGGACACTTTTCTCATCATAGCCACAGGCTAAAAAGTTATCTTTCATTTCAGCCGCCTGTTCATTAAAAGTAGAGTTCTCAGTGCAGTTCCGTCTTAACCTTTTAAACTGCCCTATAGGTATCGATTTTAACCAGTTGTCGTGATGACAACTGTCCCTTTGGATATATGCCCTTGAATCAGTTGGCTTGATGAAATTCTTCGTTTTTAGAACCCCTTCTTCCACATATAAACTAAGGTCTAGGAAATCTATCCGGTGTTTATCAATATTAAATGTTAGAACAATATTCCTGTCATTAGAGTTGAGGTAGGCACAGAACGAGTCTAACTCTTCTCTATTCCCTTTCCAGACGAAAATGATGTCGTCTATATACCTCCGCCAGGCCACCAGGTTCGCCCCTTGTGGGTTGTTATTCCACACTACCTCATCCTCCCATACGCCCATGAAAATATTGGCGTAACTCGGGGCGAACCTGGTGCCCATGGCGGTCCCTCTCTTCTGGATGAAATACTCATTTTTAAAGATGAAATAATTATTGTTAAGTATGAAGAATATACCTTCCCGAATGAATTCCTGAAGTGAGGGATCAAGGGTGGTGGTCATTAATTTAGTGCAGACAGCCTCTATCCCTTGTTGGTGATCAATAATAGTATAGAGGGAGCTGACATCAGCTGTTATAAGGAAGTAACTATCCTCCCATTTTATCTTTTCCAAAAATTCAAGGGTGTCCCGTGTATCCTTAAGATGTGAGGGGTTGAGTGACACCAAAGGTTGAAGATGGTAGTCAATCCATTGTGACAGATTTGACGTGGCAGACTCAATTCCCGATACGATGGGTCGTCCTGGGGGATGAGTTGCATTTTTATGAACCTTAGGTAATACATACAGTGTAGGGACTACCGGATTTTCAATGAATAGGAATTTAGCCTCATTATCGGTGAGGATCCCTTTCTTATTAAATTTCTCAATCAACTCTTTGATCTTAAGGGAGATCTTATTGGTTGGGTTACCCCTCAGTTTTTTATAAGTCCCGGTGTCACCTAATTGACGATAAATTTCTTTTTCATAATCATTGATATTAAGTAATACGACCCCTCCCCCCTTATCTGTGGGTTTAATAATCAGCTGGTTGTCAGATTTCAATCTTATGAGTGCCTTCCTCTCCTTACTGGTAAGGTTGTATTTAATGGGTTTATCATGTATTTTGTCAAGATCTTCTTTCACTAAAAGGCTAAAGGTCTCTATAAAATTCCCCTTTAGATAACAGGGGCAAAAAATCGATTTGGGCTTAAACCTTATATCCGTAGTATCATTAACCCCATCATCTTCTTTTGTCCTTAGTTTGTGAAAATTTTTTAAGGTTAATTTTCTCACAAACTTTTGGGTGTCTATAAAGACTTGAAAATTATCTATCTTTGTTGCTGGAGCAAAATTGAGCCCTTTTTCCAAGAGACTCATTTCTTCCTCCAAGAGCAGGTGACTGCTAAGATTGAACATTTTTATTTTCTCAATCTTGGTTTCTGGGTGTATTTCTTGTAGTTCTATATTAGATATTGGATTTCTAGGTATGATCTTTCTCTTTCGTTTCCGACTTTTGTTCTTTTTAGTCCCCCCTCTTTTGCCCCTATGGGTGATTTTTACCTCCAACCTTTGGTTGGCCCTCTTCTCTCTAAAAAAAGGTGATGTTGATCGGTTTTGTTCTAGACTGTTGAACCTGTTACTGGATTCCCAGCTTGAATATATGGGTCTCTGTTCCCCCCTAAATGTGGAACCCCCAAAATTATTTGTGCGAGCTGTTAATCTGGGTCGCCACTGCGTGGTTTCCTTCCAATTTCCATTATCCCCATAGTGCCTTGGGACCCAGGGTTCCCGTGGTTCAAATGATCTGGCTGACTTATACTCCCATTTATTTTCCCTTCTTTCATTATAAATTGGTCTCTTTCTACCACGATTGGGTGTATAATTGGGGTGGGATGATCTTTCTAATTGGACATTGTTTGTGGATTTATTAACCCTTTTCTGAGTATCCTCTAATCGCTCCTGTCCTGCCTCTTTTTGATTAGCTATTCCCTCTCTATCCCTCCACAATTTGTTAACTTTTTTGGAGATAAGGCTTGTCTCCATCTTTTTAATATTGGCCATAATTTCTTTTTCTTTTTCCTGATATTCCTTTGAATTTATAAAAGGGTTTAATAATTCCTTATGATCGGCAATATCTTTATCCAAATCAGATAATTCCCTTTTCCTTTCTGTTATGATTAGATTAATCAGAGAGATGGAGCAACCTCTCAGTATGTTGTCCCAGTTCTTTTTAAACAATTCTGTAGCATGTGTAAAACTAGCTTCTTTATGGATTTTTAATCCTTTTGGTATTAAATCTTTAGCTAGATAATGTTCAAGGGTGGCTACTTCCCACCAAATCTTGGTCTCCTTAATTAGGACATTTTCTAGTTTCTTTAATAAATGATTTAGATCTATATCCTCTGTATTTAGAGGTTCTATAGATGAATTGAATGCACAATTAAGTTTCTTTATTCTTTCGTCCCTAAGACTGAACATATTGCAGCAGTGGAAAAACTCCTAGGTGAAAACAATTCAATCTGGAATGGGGTAGATGGAATTTTCCCACTGCGCAAAGAATGGCTACTAATGTGTGAAATGGAGGGAGTGTCACCCACACCCCAAACAAATGCAATACAATGGAACAATGCCACCACACGAAAAGCGCACAACTCCTCAAGTAAATGGCTCAAACAGAAACGGTTCTTTTCCTTCTCGAGGTTCACATAGATCAGTGATACTCAATACCTCAAAAGAACAAAAATAAACATAGCGTAATATGGTAATGAATGAAAACAATATCAAATATTGAGGTGGTGACTCGTACCCCTTCTGATGGTCTACCGTAAGTAGACAATAAAGCTTTGGAGGAGCGGATATCACCGTGAGGTCTGTCTGGTCTTCTTCAAATGGTATGTGGGTTTTTCACTTCCACAGTTATACAATGAAGAAAAGAAAAACCTCCATAGTGTAAAACCTTACAGCATTTTATTTTTATAAAATCAAGTGGGACAAATATATGAACCCACTCTGTTAAAATCACAACAAGATGTAATCCTAAAATACAGAAGCTGGGACTCCTACCAGATGGTGTTGTCCACTCCAAGAAGTAGACAATATGAGCATGGACTGGGGGGCCAACAGGCGTCCCTGAAGTTCGACCTCCAAATCCTAGATAGGAATCCCTCTGTCTGTTCACCTTCCTTGCCAACGCGTTTCGATACCCACAGTATCTTCCTCAAGGCATAAGGAAGGTGTGCACACAGTGGGCCTTTTATACCCACTAGGTGGTGAACATGAGCTATCCCTAAAACTAGACATGGATCAACTGACATTCTTTCCCTAAGTATACATATGGAACAAATTTTCCCACATCCAATCCATTTCCTAAATTATAGGATCCCCTTTTTCTTAAAAAGTCCGCCAAAAGGAGCCATATACATCATCTAAACATCATCAGGCCGCGTCACTACGTATGACCACATCCCTCGTTCCCGTCCGTCTCCCGGAAGTGACGTAAGCCGCGCAGTCATCAGCCGCGTCATACCCGGAAGTCCAGTGTTGCGTTTCAGACCTTCGCCTCCCGGAAGTGATGTATACCGCGTCATCATCATCGGCATTGCACCCGGAAGTCTTATTCCACGCTCCGTCCTTAATCTTATATGGGACTCGAGGGATGGAAAATAATACCCGAAATGGATTCCAAATGTTCTCGGCTTATCTTTCACAATAAATATCCCATGATGTCATCATCGGCGGAACATATTTGTATATCACGATGTAGTAGATTTTAATAACTCAGCTGTATTGAATCTTCATCTAATATACCTTAATATAAAAATGCATGTGGTAGATTCTTTCTTGGATACAATGGGTGTACATTATAAAAACCACTTCAACTCAAAGTCTTTGTTAATACCCTCTGGTTTCAGTGTCTTAAAACAATGTATCATATTCATTTCCATTTTAGCCAACCTTTTATTAATATCACTGTGTCTTATGTCACCACTAACTTTTTTCAAACCATAAAAATTAATAACGTGTTTAATATCACAGCTGTGTTTTTCTCTAAAATGTGAAGATAAAGCATGGATTTCTATCCCCTTTTTAATATTGCGTAGGTGCTCACTAATTTGTATTTTTAGCGGCCTACTTGTTCTGCCAATATAAAATAGATGGCATGAACACTCAATCCCATAGACAACGTTATTAGTGTTGCAAGTTATAAACTCCTGTATCTTACACGTTTTCCCATTTATGTTAACATCCTCTTTTTTGTTGCCAAAGGTTTTCTTTACGTTCTTGCATCCTACACAGTCTCCACATCTATAGAAACCTTTTGATGTTATCGTGGGGATGTTTACTGGTGTTGGGCATAAACTTTTGACCAGCTGTGATTTAAGGTTTGGTGCTCTTCTAAATATGCACAGAGGTTTTTCAGGGATATCATTTCCAATGACCGGATCCCTTTTTAACAAGTTCCAGTGTTTCTTCAGAACCCCTTCTACTTGTTTATGTTGTGAGGTAAATTGTGTTGTAAAGGCCCACTTAAATCTTTCATCTTCCCTGTTTGTCTTCCGTTCTTTATATATAAGATCTTTTCTGTCAGTGTTTTGGGCGATTTCTAATGAACTCAGGACACTTTTCTCATCATAGCCACAGGCTAAAAAGTTATCTTTCATTTCAGCCGCCTGTTCATTAAAAGTAGAGTTCTCAGTGCAGTTCCGTCTTAACCTTTTAAACTGCCCTATAGGTATCGATTTTAACCAGTTGTCGTGATGACAACTGTCCCTTTGGATATATGCCCTTGAATCAGTTGGCTTGATGAAATTCTTCGTTTTTAGAACCCCTTCTTCCACATATAAACTAAGGTCTAGGAAATCTATCCGGTGTTTATCAATATTAAATGTTAGAACAATATTCCTGTCATTAGAGTTGAGGTAGGCACAGAACGAGTCTAACTCTTCTCTATTCCCTTTCCAGACGAAAATTATGTCGTCTATATACCTCCGCCAGGCCACCAGGTTCGCCCCTTGTGGGTTGTTATTCCACACTACCTCATCCTCCCATACGCCCATGAAAATATTGGCGTAACTCGGGGCGAACCTGGTGCCCATGGCGGTCCCTCTCTTCTGGATGAAATACTCATTTTTAAAGATGAAATAATTATTGTTAAGTATGAAGAATATACCTTCCCGAATGAATTCCTGAAGTGAGGGATCAAGGGTGGTGGTCATTAATTTAGTGCAGACAGCCTCTATCCCTTGTTGGTGATCAATAATAGTATAGAGGGAGCTGACATCAGCTGTTATAAGGAAGTAACTATCCTCCCATTTTATCTTTTCCAAAAATTCAAGGGTGTCCCGTGTATCCTTAAGATGTGAGGGGTTGAGTGACACCAAAGGTTGAAGATGGTAGTCAATCCATTGTGACAGATTTGACGTGGCAGACTCAATTCCCGATACGATGGGTCGTCCTGGGGGATGAGTTGCATTTTTATGAACCTTAGGTAATACATACAGTGTAGGGACTACCGGATTTTCAATGAATAGGAATTTAGCCTCATTATCGGTGAGGATCCCTTTCTTATTAAATTTCTCAATCAACTCTTTGATCTTAAGGGAGATCTTATTGGTTGGGTTACCCCTCAGTTTATTATAAGTCCCGGTGTCACCTAATTGACGATAAATTTCTTTTTCATAATCATTGATATTAAGAAATACGACCCCTCCCCCCTTATCTGTGGGTTTAATAATCAGCTGGTTGTCAGATTTCAATCTTATGAGTGCCTTCCTCTCCTTACTGGTAAGGTTGTATTTAATGGGTTTATCATGTATTTTCTCAAGATCTTCTTTCACTAAAAGGCTAAAGGTCTCTATAAAATTCCCCTTTAGATAACTGGGGCAAAAAAATCGATTTGGGCTTAAACCTTATATCCGTAGTATCATTAACCCCATCATCTTCTTTTGTCCTTAGTTTGTGAAATTTTTTTAAGGTTAGTTTTCTCACAAACTTTTGGGTGTCTATAAAGACTTGAAAATTATCTATCTTTGTTGCTGGAGCAAAATTGAGCCCTTTTTCCAAGAGACTCCTTTCTTCCTCCAAGAGCAGGTGACTGCTAAGATTGAAAATTTAAATTTTCTCAATCTTGGTTTCTGGGTGTATTTCTTGTAGTTCTATATTAGATATTGGATTTCTAGGTATGATCTTTCTCTTTCGTTTCCGACTTTTGTTCTTTTTAGTCCCCCCTCTTTTGCCCCTATGGGTGATTTTTACCTCCAACCTTTGGTTGGCCCTCTTCTCTCTAAAAAAAGTGATGTTGATCGGTTTTGTTCTAGACTGTTGAACCTGTTACTGGATTCCCAGCTTGAATATATGGGTCTCTGTTCCCCCCTAAACGTGGAACCCCCAAAATTATTTGTGCGAGCTGTTAATCTGGGTCGCCACTGCGTGGTTTCCTTCCAATTTCCATTATCCCCATAGTGCCTTGGGACCCAGGGTTCCCGTGGTTCAAATGATCTGGCTGATTTATACTCCCATTTATTTTCCCTTCTTTCATTATAAATTGGTCTCTTTCTACCACGATTGTGTGTATAATTGGGGTGGGATGATCTTTCTAATTGGACATTGTTTGTGGATTTATTAACCCTTTTCTGAGTATCCTCTAATCGCTCCTGTCCTGCCTCTTTTTGATTAGCTGTTCCCTCTCTATCCCTCCACAATTTGTTAACTTTTTTGGAGATAAGGCTTGTCTCCATCTTTTTAATATTGGCCATAATTTCTTTTTCTTTTTCCTGATATTCCTTTGAATTTATAAAAGGGTTTAATAATTCCTTATGATCGGCAATATCTTTATCCAAATCAGATAATTCCCTTTTCCTTTCTGTTATGATTAGATTAATCAGAGAGATGGAGCAACCTTTCAGTATGTTGTCCCAGTTCTTTTTAAACAATTCTGTAGCATGTGTAAAACTAGCTTCTTTATGGATTTTTAATCCTTTTGGTATTAAATCTTTAGCTAGATAATGTTCAAGGGTGGCTACTTCCCACCAAATCTTGGTCTCCTTAATTAGGACATTTTCTAGTTTCTTTAATAAATGATTTAGATCTATATCCTCTGTATTTAGAGGTTCTATAGATGAATTGAATGCACAATTAAGTTTCTTTATTCTTTCGTCCCTAAGACTGAACATATTGCAGCAGTGGAAAAACTCCTAGGTGAAAACAATTCAATCTGGAATGGGGTAGATGGAATTTTCCCACTGCGCAAAGAATGGCTACTAATGTGTGAAATGGAGGGAGTGTCACCCACACCCCAAACAAATGCAATACAATGGAACAATACCACCACATGAAAAGCGCACAACTCCTCAAGTAAATGGCCCAAACAGAACCGGTTCTTTTCCTTCTCGAGGTTCACATAGATCAGTGATACTCAATACCTCAAAAGAACAAAAATAAACATAGCGTAATATGGTAATGAATGAAAACAATATCAAATATTGAGGTGGTGACTCGTACCCCTTCTGATGGTCTACCGTAAGTAGACAATAAAGCTTTGGAGGAGCGGATATCACCGTGAGGTCTGTCTGGTCTTCTTCAAATGGTATGTGGGTTTTTCACTTCCACAGTTATACAATGAAGAAAAGAAAAGCCTCCATAGTGTAAAACCTTACAGCATTTTATTTTTATAAAATCAAGTGGGACAAATATATGAACCCACTCTGTTAAAATCACAACAAGATGTAATCCTAAAATACAGAAGCTGGGACTCCTACCAGATGGTGTTGTCCACTCCAAGAAGTAGACAATAAGAGCATGGACTGGGGGGCCAACAGGCGTCCCTGAAGTTCGACCTCCAAATCCTAGATAGGAATCCCTCTGTCTGTTCACCTTCCTTTCCAACGCGTTTCGATACCCACAGTATCTTCCTCAAGGCATAAGGAAGGTGTGCACACAGTGGGCCTTTTATACCCACTAGGTGGTGAACATGAGCTATCCCTAAAACTAGACATGGATCAACTGACATTCTTTCCCTAAGTATACATATGGAACAAATTTTCCCACATCCAATCCATTTCCTAAATTATAGGATCCCCTTTTTCTTAAAAAGTCCGCCAAAAGGAGCCATATACATCATCTAAACATCATCAGGCTGCGTCACTACGTATGACCACATCCCTCGTTCCCGTCCGTCTCCCGGAAGTGACGTAAGCCGCGCCGTCATCAGCCGCGTCATACCCGGAAGTCCAGTGTTGCGTTTCAGACCTTCGCCTCCCGGAAGTGATGTATACCACGTCATCATCATCGGCATTGCACCCGGAAGTCTTATTCCACGCTCCGTCCTTAATCTTATATGGGACTCGAGGGATGGAAAATAATACCCGAAATGGATTCCAAATGTTCTCGGCTTATCTTTCACAATAAATATCCCATGATGTCATCATCGGCGGAACATATTTGTATATCACGATGTAGTAGATTTTAATAACTCAGCTGTATTGAATCTTCATCTAATATACCTTAATATAAAAATGCATGTGTTAGATTCTTTCTTGGATACAATGGGTGTACATTATAAAAACCACTTCAACTCAAAGTCTTTGTTAATACCCTCTGGTTTCAGTGTCTTAAAACAATGTATCATATTCATTTCCATTTTGGCCAACCTTTTATTAATATCACTGTGTCTTATGTCACCACTAACTTTTTTCAAACCATAAAAATTAATAACGTGTTTAATATCACAGCTGTGTTTTTCTCTAAAATGTGAAGATAAAGCATGGGTTTCTATCCCCTTTTTAATATTGCGTAGGTGCTCACTAATTCGTATTTTTAGCGGCCTACTTGTTCTGCCAATATAAAATAGATGGCATGAACACTCAATCCCATAGACAACGTTATTAGTGTTGCAAGTTATAAACTCCTGAATCTTACACGTTTTCCCATTTATGTTAACATCCTCTTTTTTGTTGCCAAAGGTATTCTTTACGTTCTTGCATCCTACACAGTCTCCACATCTATAGAAACCTTTTGATGTTATCGTGGGGATGTTTACTGGTGTTGGGCATAAACTTTTGACCAGCTGTGATTTAAGGTTTGGTGCTCTTCTAAATATGCACAGAGGTTTTTCAGGGATATCATTTCCAATGACCGGATCCCTTTTTAACAAGTTCCAGTGTTTCTTCAGAACCCCTTCTACTTGTTTATGTTGTGAGGTAAATTGTGTTGTAAAGGCCCACTTAAATCTTTCATCTTCCCTGTTTGTCTTCCGTTCTTTATATATAAGATCTTTTCTGTCAGTGTTTTGGGCGATTTCTAATGAACTCAGGACACTTTTCTCATCATAGCCACAGGCTAAAAAGTTATCTTTCATTTCAGCCGCCTGTTCATTAAAAGTAGAGTTCTCAGTGCAGTTCCGTCTTAACCTTTTAAACTGCCCTATAGGTATCGATTTTAACCAGTTGTCGTGATGACAACTGTCCCTTTGGATATATGCCCTTGAATCAGTTGGCTTGATGAAATTCTTCGTTTTTAGAACCCCTTCTTCCACATATAAACTAAGGTCTAGGAAATCTATCCGGTGTTTATCAATATTAAATGTTAGAACAATATTCCTGTCATTAGAGTTGAGGTAGGCACAGAACGAGTCTAACTCTTCTCTATTCCCTTTCCAGACGAAAATTATGTCGTCTATATACCTCCGCCAGGCCACCAGGTTCGCCCCTTGTGGGTTGTTATTCCACACTACCTCATCCTCCCATACGCCCATGAAAATATTGGCGTAACTCGGGGCGAACCTGGTGCCCATGGCGGTCCCTCTCTTCTGGATGAAATACTCATTTTTAAAGATGAAATAATTATTGTTAAGTATGAAGAATATACCTTCCCGAATGAATTCCTGAAGTGAGGGATCAAGGGTGGTGGTCATTAATTTAGTGCAGACAGCCTCTATCCCTTGTTGGTGATCAATAATAGTATAGAGGGAGCTGACATCAGCTGTTATAAGGAAGTAACTATCCTCCCATTTTATCTTTTCCAAAAATTCAAGGGTGTCCCGTGTATCCTTAAGATGTGAGGGGTTGAGTGACACCAAAGGTTGAAGATGGTAGTCAATCCATTGTGACAGATTTGACGTGGCAGACTCAATTCCCGATACGATGGGTCGTCCTGGGGGATGAGTTGCATTTTTATGAACCTTAGGTAATACATACAGTGTAGGGACTACCGGATTTTCAATGAATAGGAATTTAGCCTCATTATCGGTGAGGATCCCTTTCTTATTAAATTTCTCAATCAACTCTTTGATCTTAAGGGAGATCTTATTGGTTGGGTTACCCCTCAGTTTTTTATAAGTCCCGGTGTCACCTAATTGACGATAAATTTCTTTTTCATAATCATTGATATTAAGTAATACGACCCCTCCCCCCTTATCTGTTGGTTTAATAATCAGCTGGTTGTCAGATTTCAATCTTATGAGTGCCTTCCTCTCCTTACTGGTAAGGTTGTATTTAATGGGTTTATCATGTATTTTGTCAAGATCTTCTTTCACTAAAAGGCTAAAGGTCTCTATAAAATTCCCCTTTAGATAACAGGGGCAAAAAATCGATTTGGGCTTAAACCTTATATCCGTAGTATCATTAACCCCATCATCTTCTTTTGTCCTTAGTTTGTGAAAATTTTTTAAGGTTAATTTTCTCACAAACTTTTGGGTGTCTATAAAGACTTGAAAATTATCTATCTTTGTTGCTGGAGCAAAATTGAGCCCTTTTTCCAAGAGACTCATTTCTTCCTCCAAGAGCAGGTGACTGCTAAGATTGAACATTTTTATTTTCTCAATCTTGGTTTCTGGGTGTATTTCTTGTAGTTCTATATTAGATATTGGATTTCTAGGTATGATCTTTCTCTTTCGTTTCCGACTTTTGTTCTTTTTAGTCCCCCCTCTTTTGCCCCTATGGGTGATTTTTACCTCCAACCTTTGGTTGGCCCTCTTCTCTCTAAAAAAAGGTGATGTTGATCGGTTTTGTTCTAGACTGTTGAACCTGTTACTGGATTCCCAGCTTGAATATATGGGTCTCTGTTCCCCCCTAAATGTGGAACCCCCAAAATTATTTGTGCGAGCTGTTAATCTGGGTCGCCACTGCATGGTTTCCTTCCAATTTCCATTATCCCCATAGTGCCTTGGGACCCAGGGTTCCCGTGGTTCAAATGATCTGGCTGACTTATACTCCCATTTATTTTCCCTTCTTTCATTATAAATTGGTCTCTTTCTACCACGATTGGGTGTATAATTGGGGTGGGATGATCTTTCTAATTGGACATTGTTTGTGGATTTATTAACCCTTTTCTGAGTATCCTCTAATCGCTCCTGTCCTGCCTCTTTTTGATTAGCTATTCCCTCTCTATCCCTCCACAATTTGTTAACTTTTTTGGAGATAAGGCTTGTCTCCATCTTTTTAATATTGGCCATAATTTCTTTTTCTTTTTCCTGATATTCCTTTGAATTTATAAAAGGGTTTAATAATTCCTTATGATCGGCAATATCTTTATCCAAATCAGATAATTCCCTTTTCCTTTCTGTTATGATTAGATTAATCAGAGAGATGGAGCAACCTCTCAGTATGTTGTCCCAGTTCTTTTTAAACAATTCTGTAGCATGTGTAAAACTAGCTTCTTTATGGATTTTTAATCCTTTTGGTATTAAATCTTTAGCTAGATAATGTTCAAGGGTGGCTACTTCCCACCAAATCTTGGTCTCCTTAATTAGGACATTTTCTAGTTTCTTTAATAAATGATTTAGATCTATATCCTCTGTATTTAGAGGTTCTATAGATGAATTGAATGCACAATTAAGTTTCTTTATTCTTTCGTCCCTAAGACTGAACATATTGCAGCAGTGGAAAAACTCCTAGGTGAAAACAATTCAATCTGGAATGGGGTAGATGGAATTTTCCCACTGCGCAAAGAATGGCTACTAATGTGTGAAATGGAGGGAGTGTCACCCACACCCCAAACAAATGCAATACAATGGAACAATGCCACCACACGAAAAGCGCACAACTCCTCAAGTAAATGGCTCAAACAGAAACGGTTCTTTTCCTTCTCGAGGTTCACATAGATCAGTGATACTCAATACCTCAAAAGAACAAAAATAAACATAGCGTAATATGGTAATGAATGAAAACAATATCAAATATTGAGGTGGTGACTCGTACCCCTTCTGATGGTCTACCGTAAGTAGACAATAAAGCTTTGGAGGAGCGGATATCACCGTGAGGTCTGTCTGGTCTTCTTCAAATGGTATGTGGGTTTTTCACTTCCACAGTTATACAATGAAGAAAAGAAAAACCTCCATAGTGTAAAACCTTACAGCATTTTATTTTTATAAAATCAAGTGGGACAAATATATGAACCCACTCTGTTAAAATCACAACAAGATGTAATCCTAAAATACAGAAGCTGGGACTCCTACCAGATGGTGTTGTCCACTCCAAGAAGTAGACAATATGAGCATGGACTGGGGGGCCAACAGGCGTCCCTGAAGTTCGACCTCCAAATCCTAGATAGGAATCCCTCTGTCTGTTCACCTTCCTTGCCAACGCGTTTCGATACCCACAGTATCTTCCTCAAGGCATAAGGAAGGTGTGCACACAGTGGGCCTTTTATACCCACTAGGTGGTGAACATGAGCTATCCCTAAAACTAGACATGGATCAACTGACATTCTTTCCCTAAGTATACATATGGAACAAATTTTCCCACATCCAATCCATTTCCTAAATTATAGGATCCCCTTTTTCTTAAAAAGTCCGCCAAAAGGAGCCATATACATCATCTAAACATCATCAGGCCGCGTCACTACGTATGACCACATCCCTCGTTCCCGTCCGTCTCCCGGAAGTGACGTAAGCCGCGCCGTCATCAGCCGCGTCATACCCGGAAGTCCAGTGTTGCGTTTCAGACCTTCGCCTCCCGGAAGTGATGTATACCGCGTCATCATCATCGGCATTGCATCCGGAAGTCTTATTCCACGCTCCGTCCTTAATCTTATATGGGACTCGAGGGATGGAAAATAATACCCGAAATGGATTCCAAATGTTCTCGGCTTATCTTTCACAATAAATATCCCATGATGTCATCATCGGCGGAACATATTTGTATATCACGATGTAGTAGATTTTAATAACTCAGCTGTATTGAATCTTCATCTAATATACCTTAATATAAAAATGCATGTGGTAGATTCTTTCTTGGATACAATGGGTGTACATTATAAAAACCACTTCAACTCAAAGTCTTTGTTAATACCCTCTGGTTTCAGTGTCTTAAAACAATGTATCATATTCATTTCCATTTTAGCCTACCTTTTATTAATATCACTGTGTCTTATGTCACCACTAACTTTTTTCAAACCATAAAAATTAATAACGTGTTTAATATCACAGCTGTGTTTTTCTCTAAAATGTGAAGATAAAGCATGGATTTCTATCCCCTTTTTAATATTGCGTAGGTGCTCACTAATTTGTATTTTTAGCGGCCTACTTGTTCTGCCAATATAAAATAGATGGCATGAACACTCAATCCCATAGACAACGTTATTAGTGTTGCAAGTTATAAACTCCTGTATCTTACACGTTTTCCCATTTATGTTAACATCCTCTTTTTTGTTGCCAAAGGTTTTCTTTACGTTCTTGCATCCTACACAGTCTCCACATCTATAGAAACCTTTTGATGTTATCGTGGGGATGTTTACTGGGGTTGGGCATAAACTTTTGACCAGCTGTGATTTAAGGTTTGGTGCTCTTCTAAATATGCACAGAGGTTTTTCAGGGATATCATTTCCAATGACCGGATCCCTTTTTAACAAGTTCCAGTGTTTCTTCAGAACCCCTTCTACTTGTTTATGTTGTGAGGTAAATTGTGTTGTAAAGGCCCACTTAAATCTTTCATCTTCCCTGTTTGTCTTCCGTTCTTTATATATAAGATCTTTTCTGTCAGTGTTTTGGGCGATTTCTAATGAACTCAGGACACTTTTCTCATCATAGCCACAGGCTAAAAAGTTATCTTTCATTTCAGCCGCCTGTTCATTAAAAGTAGAGTTCTCAGTGCAGTTCCGTCTTAACCTTTTAAACTGCCCTATAGGTATCGATTTTAACCAGTTGTCGTGATGACAACTGTCCCTTTGGATATATGCCCTTGAATCAGTTGGCTTGATGAAATTCTTCGTTTTTAGAACCCCTTCTTCCACATATAAACTAAGGTCTAGGAAATCTATCCGGTGTTTATCAATATTAAATGTTAGAACAATATTCCTGTCATTAGAGTTGAGGTAGGCACAGAACGAGTCTAACTCTTCTCTATTCCCTTTCCAGACGAAAATTATGTCGTCTATATACCTCCGCCAGGCCACCAGGTTCGCCCCTTGTGGGTTGTTATTCCACACTACCTCATCCTCCCATACGCCCATGAAAATATTGGCGTAACTCGGGGCGAACCTGGTGCCCATGGCGGTCCCTCTCTTCTGGATGAAATACTCATTTTTAAAGATGAAATAATTATTGTTAAGTATGAAGAATATACCTTCCCGAATGAATTCCTGAAGTGAGGGATCAAGGGTGGTGGTCATTAATTTAGTGCAGACAGCCTCTATCCCTTGTTGGTGATCAATAATAGTATAGAGGGAGCTGACATCAGCTGTTATAAGGAAGTAACTATCCTCCCATTTTATCTTTTCCAAAAATTCAAGGGTGTCCCGTGTATCCTTAAGATGTGAGGGGTTGAGTGACACCAAAGGTTGAAGATGGTAGTCAATCCATTGTGACAGATTTGACGTGGCAGACTCAATTCCCGATACGATGGGTCGTCCTGGGGGATGAGTTGCATTTTTATGAACCTTAGGTAATACATACAGTGTAGGGACTACCGGATTTTCAATGAATAGGAATTTAGCCTCATTATCGGTGAGGATCCCTTTCTTATTAAATTTCTCAATCAACTCTTTGATCTTAAGGGAGATCTTATTGGTTGGGTTACCCCTCAGTTTTTTATAAGTCCCGGTGTCACCTAATTGACGATAAATTTATTTTTCATAATCATTGATATTAAGTAATACGACCCCTCCCCCCTTATCTGTGGGTTTAATAATCAGCTGGTTGTCAGATTTCAATCTTATGAGTGCCTTCCTCTCCTTACTGGTAAGGTTGTATTTAATGGGTTTATCATGTATTTTGTCAAGATCTACTTTCACTAAAAGGCTAAAGGTCTCTATAAAATTCCCCTTTAGATAACTGGGGCAAAAAATCGATTTGGGCTTAAACCTTATATCCGTAGTATCATTAACCCCATCATCTTCTTTTGTCCTTAGTTTGTGAAAATTTTTTAAGGTTAATTTTCTCACAAACTTTTGGGTGTCTATAAAGACTTGAAAATTATCTATCTTTGTTGCTGGAGCAAAATTGAGCCCTTTTTCCAAGAGACTCATTTCTTCCTCCAAGAGCAGGTGACTGCTAAGATTGAACATTTTTATTTTCTCAATCTTGGTTTCTGGGTGTATTTCTTGTAGTTCTATATTAGATATTGGATTTCTAGGTATGATCTTTCTCTTTCGTTTCCGACTTTTGTTCTTTTTAGTCCCCCCTCTTTTGCCCCTATGGGTGATTTTTACCTCCAACCTTTGGTTGGCCCTCTTCTCTCTAAAAAAAGGTGATGTTGATCGGTTTTGTTCTAGACTGTTGAACCTGTTACTGGATTCCCAGCTTGAATATATGGGTCTCTGTTCCCCCCTAAACGTGGAACCCCCAAAATTATTTGTGCGAGCTGTTAATCTGGGTCGCCACTGCGTGGTTTCCTTCCAATTTCCATTATCCCCATAGTGCCTTGGGACCCAGGGTTCCCGTGGTTCAAATGATCTGGCTGACTTATACTCCCATTTATTTTCCCTTCTTTCATTATAAATTGGTCTCTTTCTACCACGATTGGGTGTATAATTGGGGTGGGATGATCTTTCTAATTGGACATTGTTTGTGGATTTATTAACCCTTTTCTGAGTATCCTCTAATCGCTCCTGTCCTGCCTCTTTTTGATTAGCTATTCCCTCTCTATCCCTCCACAATTTGTTAACTTTTTTGGAGATAAGGCTTGTCTCCATCTTTTTAATATTGGCCATAATTTCTTTTTCTTTTTCCTGATATTCCTTTGAATTTATAAAAGGGTTTAATAATTCCTTATGATCGGCAATATCTTTATCCAAATCAGATAATTCCCTTTTCCTTTCTGTTATGATTAGATTAATCAGAGAGATGGAGCAACCTCTCAGTATGTTGTCCCAGTTCTTTTTAAACAATTCTGTAGCATGTGTAAAACTAGCTTCTTTATGGATTTTTAATCCTTTTGGTATTAAATCTTTAGCTAGATAATGTTCAAGGGTGGCTACTTCCCACCAAATCTTGGTCTCCTTAATTAGGACATTTTCTAGTTTCTTTAATAAATGATTTAGATCTATATCCTCTGTATTTAGAGGTTCTATAGATGAATTGAATGCACAATTAAGTTTCTTTATTCTTTCGTCCCTAAGACTGAACATATTGCAGCAGTGGAAAAACTCCTAGGTGAAAACAATTCAATCTGGAATGGGGTAGATGGAATTTTCCCACTGCGCAAAGAATGGCTACTAATGTGTGAAATGGAGGGAGTGTCACCTACACCCCAAACAAATGCAATACAATGGAACAATACCACCACACGAAAAGCGCACAACTCCTCAAGTAAATGGCTCAAACAGAAACGGTTCTTTTCCTTCTCGAGGTTCACATAGATCAGTGATACTCAATACCTCAAAAGAACAAAAATAAACATAGCGTAATATGGTAATGAATGAAAACAATATCAAATATTGAGGTGGTGACTCGTACCCCTTCTGATGGTCTACCGTAAGTAGACAATAAAGCTTTGGAGGAGCGGATATCACCGTGAGGTCTGTCTGGTCTTCTTCAAATGGTATGTGGGTTTTTCACTTCCACAGTTATACAATGAAGAAAAGAAAAACCTCCATAGTGTAAAACCTTACAGCATTTTATTTTTATAAAATCAAGTGGGACAAATATATGAACCCACTCTGTTAAAATCACAACAAGATGTAATCCTAAAATACAGAAGCTGGGACTCCTACCAGATGGTGTTGTCCACTCCAAGAAGTAGACAATATGAGCATGGACTGGGGGGCCAACAGGCGTCCCTGAAGTTCGACCTCCAAATCCTAGATAGGAATCCCTCTGTCTGTTCACCTTCCTTGCCAACGCGTTTCGATACCCACAGTATCTTCCCCAAGGCATAAGGAAGGTGTGCACACAGTGGGCCTTTTATACCCACTAGGTGGTGAACATGAGCTATCCCTAAAACTAGACATGGATCAACTGACATTCTTTCCCTAAGTATACATATGGAACAAATTTTCCCACATCCAATCCATTTCCTAAATTATAGGATCCCCTTTTTCTTAAAAAGTCCGCCAAAAGGAGCCATATACATCATCTAAACATCATCAGGCCGCGTCACTACGTATGACCACATCCCTCGTTCCCGTCCGTCTCCCGGAAGTGACGTAAGCCGCGCCGTCATCAGCCGCGTCATACCCGGAAGTCCAGTGTTGCGTTTCAGACCTTCGCCTCCCGGAAGTGATGTATACCGCGTCATCATCATCGGCATTGCACCCGGAAGTCTTATTCCACGCTCCGTCCTTAATCTTATATGGGACTCGAGGGATGGAAAATAATACCCGAAATGGATTCCAAATGTTCTCGGCTTATCTTTCACAATAAATATCCCATGATGTCATCATCGGCGGAACATATTTGTATATCACGATGTAGTAGATTTTAATAACTCAGCTGTATTGAATCTTCATCTAATATACCTTAATATAAAAATGCATGTGGTAGATTCTTTCTTGGATACAATGGGTGTACATTATAAAAACCACTTCAACTCAAAGTCTTTGTTAATACCCTCTGGTTTCAGTGTCTTAAAACAATGTATCATATTCATTTCCATTTTAGCCAACCTTTTATTAATATCACTGTGTCTTATGTCACCACTAACTTTTTTCAAACCATAAAAATTAATAACGTGTTTAATATCACAGCTGTGTTTTTCTCTAAAATGTGAAGATAAAGCATGGATTTCTATCCCCTTTTTAATATTGCGTAGGTGCTCACTAATTTGTATTTTTAGCGGCCTACTTGTTCTGCCAATATAAAATAGATGGCATGAACACTCAATCCCATAGACAACGTTATTAGTGTTGCAAGTTATAAACTCCTGTATCTTACACGTTTTCCCATTTATGTTAACATCCTCTTTTTTGTTGCCAAAGGTATTCTTTACGTTCTTGCATCCTACACAGTCTCCACATCTATAGAAACCTTTTGATGTTATCGTGGGGATGTTTACTGGTGTTGGGCATAAACTTTTGACCAGCTGTGATTTAAGGTTTGGTGCTCTTCTAAATATGCACAGAGGTTTTTCAGGGATATCATTTCCAATGACCGGATCCCTTTTTAACAAGTTCCAGTGTTTCTTCAGAACCCCTTCTACTTGTTTATGTTGTGAGGTAAATTGTGTTGTAAAGGCCCACTTAAATCTTTCATCTTCCCTGTTTGTCTTCCGTTCTTTATATATAAGATCTTTTCTGTCAGTGTTTTGGGCGATTTCTAATGAACTCAGGACACTTTTCTCATCATAGCCACAGGCTAAAAAGTTATCTTTCATTTCAGCCGCCTGTTCATTAAAAGTAGAGTTCTCAGTGCAGTTCCGTCTTAACCTTTTAAACTGCCCTATAGGTATCGATTTTAACCAGTTGTCGTGATGACAACTGTCCCTTTGGATATATGCCCTTGAATCAGTTGGCTTGATGAAATTCTTCGTTTTTAGAACCCCTTCTTCCACATATAAACTAAGGTCTAGGAAATCTATCCGGTGTTTATCAATATTAAATGTTAGAACAATATTCCTGTCATTAGAGTTGAGGTAGGCACAGAAAGAGTCTAAATCTTCTCTATTCCCTTTCCAGACGAAAATTATGTCGTCTATATACCTCCGCCAGGCCACCAGGTTCGCCCCGTGTGGGTTGTTATTCCACACTACCTCATCCTCCCATACCCCCATGAAAATATTGGCGTAACTCGGGGCGAACCTGGTGCCCATGGCGGTCCCTCTCTTCTGGATGAAATACTCATTTTTAAAGATGAAATAATTATTGTTAAGTATGAAGAATATACCTTCCCGAATGAATTCCTGAAGTGAGGGATCAAGGGTGGTGGTCATTAATTTAGTGCAGACAGCCTCTATCCCTTGTTGGTGATCAATAATAGTATAGAGGGAGCTGACATCAGCTGTTATAAGGAAGTAACTATCCTCCCATTTTATCTTTTCCAAAAATTCAAGGGTGTCCCGTGTATCCTTAAGATGTGAGGGGTTGAGTGACACCAAAGGTTGAAGATGGTAGTCAATCCATTGTGACAGATTTGACGTGGCAGACTCAATTCCCGATACGATGGGTCGTCCTGGGGGATGAGTTGCATTTTTATGAACCTTAGGTAATACATACAGTGTAGGGACTACCGGATTTTCAATGAATAGGAATTTAGCCTCATTATCGGTGAGGATCCCTTTCTTATTAAATTTCTCAATCAACTCTTTGATCTTAAGGGAGATCTTATTGGTTGGGTTACCCCTCAGTTTTTTATAAGTCCCGGTGTCACCTAATTGACGATAAATTTCTTTTTCATAATCATTGATATTAAGTAATACGACCCCTCCCCCCTTATCTGTGGGTTTAATAATCAGCTGGTTGTCAGATTTCAATCTTATGAGTGCCTTCCTCTCCTTACTGGTAAGGTTGTATTTAATGGGTTTATCATGTATTTTCTCAAGATCTTCTTTCACTAAAAGGCTAAAGGTCTCTATAAAATTCCCCTTTAGATAACTGGGACAAAAAATCGATTTGGGCTTAAACCTTATATCCGTAGTATCATTAACCCCATCATCTTCTTTTGTCCTTAGTTTGTGAAATTTTTTTAAGGTTAATTTTCTCACAAACTTTTGGGTGTCTATAAAGACTTGAAAATTATCTATCTTTGTTGCTGGAGCAAAATTGAGCCCTTTTTCCAAGAGACTCCTTTCTTCCTCCAAGAGCAGGTGACTGCTAAGATTGAAAATGTTAATTTTCTCAATCTTGGTTTCTGGGTGTATTTCTTGTAGTTCTATATTAGATATTGGATTTCTAGGTATGATCTTTCTCTTTCGTTTCCGACTTTTGTTCTTTTTAGTCCCCCCTCTTTTGCCCCTATGGGTGATTTTTACCTCCAACCTTTGGTTGGCCCTCTTCTCTCTAAAAAAGGTGATGTTGATCGGTTTTGTTCTAGACTGTTGAACCTGTTACTGGATTCCCAGCTTGAATATATGGGTCTCTGTTCCCCCCTAAACGTGGAACCCCCAAAATTATTTGTGCGAGCTGTTAATCTGGGTCGCCACTGCGTGGTTTCCTTCCAATTTCCATTATCCCCATAGTGCCTTGGGACCCAGGGTTCCCGTGGTTCAAATGATCTGGCTGACTTATACTCCCATTTATTTTCCCTTCTTTCATTATAAATTGGTCTCTTTCTACCACGATTGGGTGTATAATTGGGGTGGGATGATCTTTCTAATTGGACATTGTTTGTGGATTTATTAACCCTTTTCTGAGTATCCTCTAATCGCTCCTGTCCTGCCTCTTTTTGATTAGCTATTCCCTCTCTATCCCTCCACAATTTGTTAACTTTTTTGGAGATAAGGCTTGTCTCCATCTTTTTAATATTGGCCATAATTTCTTTTTCTTTTTCCTGATATTCCTTTGAATTTATAAAAGGGTTTAATAATTCCTTATGATCGGCAATATCTTTATCCAAATCAGATAATTCCTTTTTCCTTTCTGTTATGATTAGATTAATCAGAGAGATGGAGCAACCTCTCAGAATGTTGTCCCAGTTCTTTTTAAACAATTCTGTAGCATGTGTAAAACTAGCTTCTTTATGGATTTTTAATCCTTTTGGTATTAAATCTTTAGCTAGATAATGTTCAAGGGTGGCTACTTCCCACCAAATCTTGGTCTCCTTAATTAGGACATTTTCTAGTTTCTTTAATAAATGATTTAGATCTATATCCTCTGTATTTAGAGGTTCTATAGATGAATTGAATGCACAATTAAGTTTCTTTATTCTTTCGTCCCTAAGACTGAACATATTGCAGCAGTGGAAAAACTCCTAGGTGAAAACAATTCAATCTGGAATGGGGTAGATGGAATTTTCCCACTGCGCAAAGAATGGCTACTAATGTGTGAAATGGAGGGAGTGTCACCCACACCCCAAACAAATGCAATACAATGGAACAATACCACCACACGAAAAGTGCACAACTCCTCAAGTAAATGGCCCAAACAGAACTGGTTCTTTTCCTTCTCGAGGTTCACATAGATCAGTGATACTCAATACCTCAAAAGAACAAAAATAAACATAGCGTAATATGGTAATGAATGAAAACAATATCAAATATTGAGGTGGTGACTCGTACCCCTTCCGATGGTCTACCGTAAGTAGACAATAAAGCTTTGGAGGAGCGGATATCACCGTGAGGTCTGTCTGGTCTTCTTCAAATGGTATGTGGGTTTTTCACTTCCACAGTTATACAATGAAGAAAAGAAAAGCCTCCATAGTGTAAAACCTTACAGCATTTTATTTTTATAAAATCAAGTGGGACAAATATATGAACCCACTCTGTTAAAATCACAACAAGATGTAATCCTAAAATACAGAAGCTGGGACTCCTACCAGATGGTGTTGTCCACTCCAAGAAGTAGACAATATGAGCATGGACTGGGGGGCCAACAGGCGTCCCTGAAGTTCGACCTCCAAATCCTAGATAGGAATCCCTCTGTCTGTTCACCTTCCTTGCCAACGCGTTTCGATACCCACAGTATCTTCCTCAAGGCATAAGGAAGGTGTGCACACAGTGGGCCTTGAGGAAGATACTGTGGTCGAACTTCAGGGACGCCTGTTGGCCCCCCAGTCCATGCTCATATTGTCTACTTCTTGGAGTGGACAACACCATCTGGTAGGAGTCCCAGCTTCTGTATTTTAGGATTACATCTTGTTGTGATTTTAACAGAGTGGGTTCATATATTTGTCCCACTTGATTTTATAAAAATCAAATGCTGTAAGGTTTTACACTATGGAGGCTTTTCTTTTCTTCATTGTATAACTGTGGAAGTGAAAAACCCACATACCATTTGAAGAAGACCAGACAGACCTCACGGTGATATCCGCTCCTCCAAAGCTTTATTGTCTACTTACGGTAGACCATCAGAAGGGGTACGAGTCACCACCTCAATATTTGATATTGTTTTCATTCATTACCATATTACGCTATGTTTATTTTTGTTCTTTTGAGGTATTGAGTATCACTGATCTATGTGAACCTTGAGAAGGAAAAGAACCGGTTCTGTTTGGGCCATTTACTTGAGGAGTTGTGCGCTTTTCGTGTGGTGGTATTGTTCCATTGTATTGCATTTGTTTGGGGTGTGGGTGACACTCCCTCCATTTCACACATTAGTAGCCATTCTTTGCGCAGTGGGAAAATTCCATCTACCCCATTCCAGATTGAATTGTTTTCACCTAGGAGTTTTTCCACTGCTGCAATATGTTCAGTCTTAGGGACGAAAGAATAAAGAAACTTAATTGTGCATTCAATTCATCTATAGAACCTCTAAATACAGAGGATATAGATCTAAATCATTTATTAAAGAAACTAGGAAATGTCCTAATTAAGGAGACCAAGATTTGGTGGGAAGTAGCCACCCTTGAACATTATCTAGCTAAAGATTTAATACCAAAAGGATTAAAAATCCATAAAGAAGCTAGTTTTACACATGCTACAGAATTGTTTTAAAAGAACTGGGTCAACATACTGAGAGGTTGCTCCATCTCTCTGATTAATCTAATCATAACAGAAAGGAAAAGGGAATTATCTGATTTGGATAAAGATATTGCCGATCATAAGGAATTATTAAACCCTTTTATAAATTCAAAGGAATATCAGGAAAAAGAAAAAGAAATTATGGCCAATATTAAAAAGATGGAGACAAGCCTTATCTCCAAAAAAGTTAACAAATTGTGGAGGGATAGAGAGGGAATAGCTAATCAAAAAGAGGCAGGACAGGAGCGATTAGAGGATACTCAGAAAAGGGTTAATAAATCCACAAACAATGTCCAATTAGAAAGATCATCCCACCTCAATTATACACCCAATCGTGGTAGAAAGAGACCAATTTATAATGAAAGAAGGGAAAATAAATGGGAGTATAAGTCAGCCAGATCATTTGAACCACGGGAACCCTGGGTCCCAAGGCACTATGGGGATAATGGAAATTGGAAGGAAACCACGCAGTGGCGACCCAGATTAACAGCTCGCACAAATAATTTTTGGGGTTCCACGTTTAGGGGGGAACAGAGACCCATATATTCAAGCTGGGAATCCAGTAACAGGTTCAACAGTCTAGAACAAAACCGATCAACATCACCTTTTTTTAGAGAGAAGAGGGCCAACCAAAGGTTGGAGGTAAAAATCACCCATAGGGGCAAAAGAGGGGGGACTAAAAAGAACAAAAGTCGGAAACGAAAGAGAAAGATCATACCTAGAAATCCAATATCTAATATAGAACTACAAGAAATACACCCAGAAACCAAGATTGAGAAAATTAAAATTTTCAATCTTAGCAGTCACCTGCTCTTGGAGGAAGAAAGGAGTCTCTTGGAAAAAGGGCTCAATTTTGCTCCAGCAACAAAGATAGATAATTTTCAAGTCTTTATAGACACCCAAAAGTTTGTGAGAAAATTAACCTTAAAAAAATTTCACAAACTAAGGACAAAAGAAGATGATGGGGTTAATGATACTACGGATATAAGGTTTAAGCCCAAATCGATTTTTTGCCCCAGTTATCTAAAGGGGAATTTTATAGAGACCTTTAGCCTTTTAGTGAAAGAAGATCTTGAGAAAATACATGATAAACCCATTAAATACAACCTTACCAGTAAGGAGAGGAAGGCACTCATAAGATTGAAATCTGACAACCAGCTGATTATTAAACCCACAGATAAGGGGGGAGGGGTCGTATTACTTAATATCAATGATTATGAAAAAGAAATTTATCGTCAATTAGGTGACACCGGGACTTATAAAAAACTGAGGGGTAACCCAACCAATAAGATCTCCCTTAAGATCAAAGAGTTGATTGAGAAATTTAATAAGAAAGGGATCCTCACCGATAATGAGGCTAAATTCCTATTCATTGAAAATCCGGTAGTCCCTACACTGTATGTATTACCTAAGGTTCATAAAAATGCAACTCATCCCCCAGGACGACCCATCGTATCGGGAATTGAGTCTGCCACGTCAAATCTGTCACAATGGATTGACTACCATCTTCAACCTTTGGTGTCACTCAACCCCTCACATCTTAAGGATACACGGGACACCCTTGAATTTTTGGAAAATATAAAATGGGAGGATAGTTACGTCCTTATAACAGCTGATGTCAGCTCCCTCTATACTATTATTGATCACCAACAAGGGATAGAGGCTGTCTGCACTAAATTAATGACCACCACCCTTGATCCCTCACTTCAGGAATTCATTCGGGAAGGTATATTCTTCATACTTAACAATAATTATTTAATCTTTAAAAATGAGTATTTCATCCAGAAGAGAGGGACCGCCATGGGCACCAGGTTCGCCCCGAGTTACGCCAATATTTTCATGGGCGTATGGGAGGATGAGGTAGTGTGGAATAACAACCCACACGGGGCGAACCTGGTGGCCTGGCGGAGGTATATAGACGACATAATTTTCATCTGGAAAGGGAATAGAGAAGAGTTAGACTCTTTCTGTGCCTACCTCAACTCTAATGACAGGAATATTGTTCTAACATTTAATATTGATAAACACCGGATAGATTTCCTAGACCTTAGTTTATATGTGGAAGAAGGGGTTCTAAAAACGAAGAATTTCATCAAGCCAACTGATTCAAGGGCATATATCCAAAGGGACAGTTGTCATCACGACAACTGGTTAAAATCGATACCTATATGGCAGTTTAAAAGGTTAAGACGGAACTGCACTGAGAACTCTACTTTTAATGAACAGGCGGCTGAAATGAAAGATAACTTTTTAGCCTGTGGCTATGATGAGAAAAGTGTCCTGAGTTCATTAGAAATCGCCCAAAACACTGACAGAAAAGATCTTATATATAAAGAACGGAAGACAAACAGGGAAGATGAAAGATTTAAGTGGGCCTTTACAACACAATTTACCTCACAACATAGACATGTAGAAGGGGTTCTGAAGAAACACTGGAACTTGTTAAAAAGGGATCCGGTCATTGGAAATGATATCCCTGAAAAACCTCTGTGCATATTTAGAAGAGCACCAAACCTTAAATCACAGCTGGTCAAAAGTTTATGCCCAACACCAGTAAACATCCCCACGATAACATCAAAAGGTTTCTATAGATGTGGAGACTGTGTAGGATGCAAGAACGTAAAGAATACCTTTGGCAACAAAAAAGAGGATGTTAACATAAATGGGAAAACGTGTAAGATTCAGGAGTTTATAACTTGCAACACTAATAACGTTGTCTATGGGATTGAGTGTTCATGCCATCTATTTTATATTGGCAGAACAAGTAGGCCGCTAAAAATACGAATTAGTGAGCACCTACGCAATATTAAAAAGGGGATAGAAACCCATGCTTTATCTTCACATTTTAGAGAAAAACACAGCTGTGATATAAAACACGTTATTAATTTTTATGGTTTGAAAAAAGTTAGTGGTGACATAAGACACAGTGATATTAATAAAAGGTTGGCTAAAATGGAAATGAATATGATACATTGTTTTAAGACACTGAAACCAGAGGGTATTAACAAAGACTTTGAGTTGAAGTGGTTTTTTATAATGTACACCCATTGTATCCAAGAAAGAATCTAACACATGCATTTTTATATTAAGGTATATTAGATGAAGATTCAATACAGCTGAGTTATTAAAATCTACTACATCGTGATATACAAATATGTTCCGCCGATGATGACATCATGGGATATTTATTGTGAAAGATAAGCCGAGAACATTTGGAATCCATTTCGGGTATTATTTTCCATCCCTCGAGTCCCATATAAGATTAAGGACGGAGCGTGGAATAAGACTTCCGGGTGCAATGCCGATGATGATGACGCGGTATACATCACTTCCGGGAGGTGAAGGTCTGAAACGCAACACTGGACTATGACGCGGCTGATGACGGCGCGGCTTACGTCACTTCCGGGAGACGGACGGGAACGAGGGATGTGGTCATACGTAGTGACGCGGCCTGATGATGTTTAGATGATGTATATGGCTCCTTTTGGCGGACTTTTTAAGAAAAAGGGGATCCTATAATTTAGGAAATGGATTGGATGTGGGAAAATTTGTTCCATACAGTATGTATACTTAGGGAAAGAATGTCAGTTGATCCATGTCTAGTTTTAGGGATAGCTCATGTTCACCACCTAGTGGGTATAAAAGGCCCACTGTGTGCACACCTTCCTTATGCCTTGAGGAAGATACTGTGGGTATCGAAACGCGTTGGAAAGGAAGGTGAACAGACAGAGGGATTCCTATCTAGGATTTGGAGGTCGAACTTCAGGGACGCCTGTTGGCCCCCCAGTCCATGCTCATATTGTCTACTTCTTGGAGTGGACAACACCATCTGGTAGGAGTCCCAGCTTCTGTATTTTAGGATTACATCTTGTTGTGATTTTAACAGAGTGGGTTCATATATTTGTCCCACTTGATTTTATAAAAATAAAATGCTGTAAGGTTTTACACTATGGAGGCTTTTCTTTTCTTCATTGTATAACTGTGGAAGTGAAAAACCCACATACCATTTGAAGAAGACCAGACAGACCTCACGGTAATATCCACTCCTCCAAAGCTTTATTGTCTACTTACGGTAGACCATCAGAAGGGGTACGAGTCACCACCTCAATATTTGATATTGTTTTCATTCATTACCATATTACGCTATGTTTATTTTTGTTCTTTTGAGGTATTGAGTATCACTGATCTATGTGAACCTCGAGAAGGAAAAGAACCGGTTCTGTTTGGGCCATTTACTTGAGGAGTTGTGCGCTTTTCGTGTGGTGGTATTGTTCCATTGTACTGCATTTGTTTGGGGTGTGGGTGACACTCCCTCCATTTCACACATTAGTAGCCATTCTTTGCGCAGTGGGAAAATTCCATCTACCCCATTCCAGATTGAATTGTTTTCACCTAGGAGTTTTTCCACTGCTGCAATATGTTCAGTCTTAGGGACGAAAGAATAAAGAAACTTAATTGTGCATTCAATTCATCTATAGAACCTCTAAATACAGAGGATATAGATCTAAATCATTTATTAAAGAAACTAGAAAATGTCCTAATTAAGGAGACCAAGATTTGGTGGGAAGTAGCCACCCTTGAACAATATCTAGCTAAAGATTTAATACTAAAAGGATTAAAAATCCATAAAGAAGCTAGTTTTACACATGCTACAGAATTGTTTAAAAAGAACTGGGACAACATACTGAGAGGTTGCTCCATCTCTCTGATTAATCTAATCATAACAGAAAGGAAAAGGGAATTATCTGATTTGGATAAAGATATTGCCGATCATAAGGAATTATTAAACCCTTTTATAAATTCAAAGGAATATCAGGAAAAAGAAAAAGAAATTATGGCCAATATTAAAAAGATGGAGACAAGCCTTATCTCCAAAAAAGTTAACAAATTGTGGAGGGATAGAGAGGGAATAGCTAATCAAAAAGAGGCAGGACAGGAGCGATTAGAGGATACTCAGAAAAGGGTTAATAAATCCACAAACAATGTCCAATTAGAAAGATCATCCCACCCCAATTATACACCCAATCGTGGTAGAAAGAGACCAATTTATAATGAAAGAAGGGAAAATAAATGGGAGTATAAGTCAGCCAGATCATTTGAACCACGGGAACCCTGGGTCCCAAGGCACTATGGGGATAATGGAAATTGGAAGGAAACCACACAGTGGCGACCCAGATTAACAGCTCGCACAAATAATTTTGGGGGTTCCACGTTTAGGGGGGAACAGAGACCCATATATTCAAGCTGGGTGTCACGATCCGGGTATCTGGACGCCATTACTTACCCTTCAGATGCCTCCTAAGGCTGGCTCAGCGTTCCAGGACCGGATCCCGCTGTTCCTGAGTTTCCACATGCAGAATGTCAGAGTGGTGATTTCATCAGCCGCGGCCTCCGCTGTGCCCGCGTGGTTAAATGTGCGCTTGTCAGTCTGGCGTCTCCTGTCTCCTGTGGCCGGCGTCGCCATTACTGTTTCAATTCTCACATGGATTACAAACCAAACTTCCCTCCAAGTGTCTGCATGGGCGCAGCCATCTTGGATTTTGTCATCTGAGCATTTCCACCAATCTGCTGTCTGTATTGTTGATTTGCATAATTGCCTAGCCAACCCCTTCCTTGCTGCAGGTATAAGTAAGCTGTGCCTGAGCAAGGAAGGCGTCAGTGCTTTGGTTGTCTAACCTAGTTCCAGTTTGTCTCTCTCCTGTGGTTGTCTTCCAGGTTCCAGCTCCTGTCTCCAGACTTCTGCTATAGAGACCCGCACCAGCATTCCATCTGCGGTGTAGCCTGACTCTCCGATCCATTCTGGACTCACCTGTTTCCAGTTACAACAATCACCTGCTTCCAGCCCAGCTTCCAGCAGTGTACAGCTTCTCTTAAAGGGCCGGTGTCCTTTCTGCAGTTTACCACTCTCCACCGGTATTATTATTTCACCGCTCTCAAACTCCAAACTTCATCAATCACCTGCTTCCAGCCCAGCTTCCAGCAGTGTACAGCTTCTCTTAAAGGGCCGGTGTCCTTTCTGCAGTTTACCACTCTCCACCGGTATTATTATTTCACCCTCTCAAACTCCAAACTTCATCAATCACCTGCTTCCAGCCCAGCTTCCAGCAGTGTACAGCTTCTCTTAAAGGGCCGGTGTCCTTTCTGCAGTTTACCACTCTCCACCGGTATTATTATTTCACCGCTCTCAAACTCCAAACTTCATTATTATTTCATCGCTCTCAAGTTCGTTTATTATTTAACTGGTTCCAGCCAGTATCCACTCCGTACCAACAACAGTCTGGTTCCAGCCAGTATCCACAGCAGCCGTTTTATCTTCAGCAACCCAGCCTTTCCTGGAACACCAGCTGGTACGATCCTGGGTTCTCTCCATTGCTACAGTCAGGTCTGGTAAGGACTTTCCAACTAGAAGATTATAAGAACTGTCTCACTCTACCAGTGCCTGTGGCCCTTGCCACCCTGTAGTACCCAGGAATTGTATTTATCCTCTGTTGACTTTTATGTTTCCTTTACTGCTGCTGTGTTACGGAGTTTGTCATAATAAACATCATTGACTTTTATCCTGGTTGTCGTGGTCACGCCTTCGGGCAGTTATTCTACATGTTACTTACATGTCTAGGGGTCTGATACAACCTCCCAGGTTCCGTTACATCTCAGCCCCTACAACTGAGGCTGCCTCCCGTCAGCTCAGGCCCTCAGTTGTGACAGTAAGCACTGACCTAATGAATCCAGCCGGAGACCAGGATCAAGCGGCCAGGCCAATGCAAGAACTGGCAGCCCGACTTGAACATCAGGAGGCTGCACAGGGCCACATCATCCGCTGTCTCCAGGATCTCTCTACACGGCTGGATGGGATTCAAACGACCCTCCGTGGACCTGGCACATCCGGTGCGTCCACTACAGTGACACCAGCTGTAACCCCACCCACCTTACCCATTTCCAGTCCACATCTTCATCTTCCAACGCCAGCAAAATTTGATGGATCTCCAAGGTTCTGCAGGGGATTTCTCAATCAATGTGAAATCCACTTTGAGCTTCTACCTGGCAATTTCTTCAGTGACCGTACCAAAATTGCCTATATCATCTCCCTTCTCAGTGGCTCAGCCCTTGACTGGGCATCACCTTTATGGGAGAAGTCTGATCCCCTGCTATCCTCCTATACTGACTTTGTAGCTACATTCAGGCGCATCTTCGACGAGCCAGGCCGGATAACATCTGCTTCATCTGAGATTCTCCGTTTACGCCAGGGAACACGTACTGTGGGACAGTATCTTATACAGTTTAAAATCCTGGCATCCGAACTGGCATGGAACGACGAGGCCCTGTATGCTGCATTCTGGCATGGCTTATCAGAACGCATCAAGGATGAGTTAGCTACCAGAGACTTGCCCTCTAAGTTGGATGAGCTAATTTCTCTTTGCACGAAGGTTGATCTACGATTCAGAGAGAGAGCAACTGAGCGAGGAAGATCATCTACTCCTAAATCTTCTGCTCCTCCTCCTCGTCAACCATCTCCATCCAAGGATGAGCCTATGCAAATTAGTCGTTCTCGTCTATCTCCCGCTGAGCGCCGAAGACGTCTCTCTGAGTCTCTCTGTCTCTACTGTGCAGCTCCGTCGCACACTATCAATGCCTGTCCCAAACGTCCGGGAAACTCCAGATCCTAGCTCGCCAAGGAGAGGGCCGGCTAGGAGTAATGATCTCCTCTCCATCTCCTCATGACTGTAACCTCCCAGTGTCGCTCCAAATTGCTCAACGTTACAGGAACGTCATTGCCCTCCTTGATTCCGGAGCAGCTGGGAATTTCATAACCGAAGCTTATGTTAAACGGTGGTCCCTACCCACCGAGAGACTGTCCTCGTCCATCTCTTTGACTGCCGTGGATGGCAGCAAGATTTTTGACGCAGTCATTTCCTTAAGGACTCTTCCAGTTCGTCTGAGAGTGGGAGTTCTTCATTCTGAGTATATTTCTTTTTTAGTGATTCCAAGAGCCACACATCCAGTGGTTTTAGGCCTTCCATGGCTCCGTCTCCACAACCCATCAATTGACTGGACGACTACGCAAATACTGGCATGGGGTCCCTCCTGTGCTGAGACTTGTTTAGCCAAAGTTCTTCCTGTTTGTTCTTCCTTCCCCAGGTCATCTGATGTTCCGCCTCCTCCATATCAAGACTTCACGGACGTGTTCAGTAAAGCCTCTGCTGATATCCTTCCTTCTCATAGAGAATGGGACTGCCCAATCGACCTCATTCCAGGGAAGGTTCCACCGCGAGGCCGAACTTATCCGTTGTCTCTACCTGAGACACACTCCATGGAAGAGTACATCAAAGAGAACCTGGCGAAGGGTTTCATCCGACCATCTTCTTCTCCAGCCGGCGCAGGCTTCTTCTTCGTTAAGAAGAAAGACGGTGGTCTGCGTCCGTGCATCGACTACAGAGGTCTGAACGACATTACCGTCAAGAACCGATACCCTTTACCCCTGATTACCGAGCTCTTTGATAGAGTTAGTGGTGCAACTATTTTCACAAAGCTGGACTTGAGGGGTGCCTACAATCTCATCCGAATCCGTGAGGGTGACGAGTGGAAGACCGCCTTTAACACCCGTGACGGACATTATGAGTACCTTGTCATGCCCTTCGGATTGAGCAATGCTCCAGCAGTCTTCCAGCACTTCGTGAATGAGATTTTCAGGGACATCTTGTACCGCCATGTTGTGGTTTATCTAGACGACATCCTCATCTTTGCTAATAATCTCGAAGATCATCGTTTCTGGGTAAAAGAGGTTCTTTCCCGTCTCCGTGTCAATCACCTCTATTGTAAATTGGAGAAGTGTGTGTTTGAAGTTAAAACCATTCCGTTTCTAGGTTACATTGTGTCCGGTTCCGGACTAGAGATGGATCCTGAGAAACTCCAAGCAATCCAGAATTGGCCTATACCCTTAAGCCTCAAAGGGGTCCAGAGGTTCTTAGGGTTCGCCAATTATTATAGAAAATTTATACGAGACTTTTCCACCATTGTGGCGCCTATCACTGCATTAACCAAGAAAGGTGCTAATCCGTCCAAGTGGTCCGAGGAAGCTACACAGGCCTTTCACCTTCTGAAGCAACGGTTCATCTCTGCACCAGTTCTGAAACAGCCCGACACCGACTCTCCTTTTATCTTAGAGGTAGATGCCTCCTCCGTTGGAGTAGGAGCAGTGTTATCCCAGAGGGCCAAAGATGGACATCTACATCCTTGCAGTTTCTTCTCCCGGAAGTTCTCCCCAGCTGAGCGCAACTATGCCATTGGCGATCAGGAGTTGCTAGCCATCAAGCTCGCTCTGGAGGAGTGGAGATACCTGTTGGAGGGAGCTTCCCACTCAATCACCATTCTTACCGACCACAAAAATCTTTTATATCTCAAAGGCGCACAATGTCTAAATCCTCGTCAGGCCAGATGGGCACTTTTCTTCTCTAGGTTTGACTTTAAACTCCAGTTCTGTCCGGGTTCTCAGAATCGTAAGGCCGATGCCCTTTCCCGCTCATGGGAGCAAGAAAATGAGTCCGAGTCTGCAGACAAGCATCCTATTATTAATCCGTTGGCATTCTCCACGGTAGGGATGGACTCTACGCCTCCACCAGGGAAAAGTTTTGTTAAGCCAGTTCTAAGGAAGAAGCTCATGCATTGGGCCCATGCTTCCCGTTTTGCTGGACATACAGGCATTCAGAAAACCCTTGAATTTATTTCTAGGTCCTACTGGTGGCCAACTCTGAAGAAGGACGTTATGGAATTTATTGCCTCCTGCCCAAAGTGTGCCCAACACAAAGTCTCCCGCCAGTCGCCTGCTGGGCAACTGGTTCCATTATCTGTTCCACGTCGACCTTGGACCCATTTGTCGATGGACTTTGTTTCCGATCTACCTATCTGCAACAAGTTTAATACCATCTGGGTGGTAGTTGACCGGTTCACCAAGATGGCACATTTCATCCCTCTCACCGGTCTTCCGTCAGCTTCCAAGTTGGCTTAAGTGTTTATACAAGAGATCTTCCGACTTCACGGTCTTCCTGAAGAGATCATCTCGGATCGTGGAGTACAATTTGTAGCCAAATTTTGGCGAAGTTTGTGTCAAGCCCTCCAAGTCAAGTTAAAGTTTTCCACGGCTTACCATCCTCAGACCAATGGTCAAACCGAGAGGGTGAATCAGGACTTGGAGGCCTTCCTCCGTATATATGTGTCTTCCTCTCAAGATGACTGGGTTCAACTCCTTCCTTGGGCCGAGTTCAGCCACAACAATCAATACCAATCCTCATCTTCTTCTACACCATTCTTCATTAATTATGGATTCCACCCTAAAGTCCCAGAATTCCAACCGCTTCCCGCAACTTCTGTTCCAGCAGTGGATGTCACCTTGCGTCAGTTTTCAAATAACTGGAGGAACGTCCGCGCAGCCCTGCTTAAAGCCTCATTCAGGTATAAGAAGTTTGCCGATAGAAAGCGTAGAGCGGTTCCTGCTCTCAAGGTGGGTGATCGTGTGTGGCTGTCCACGAAGAATTTGAGGTTGAGAGTTCCCAGCATGAAATTTGCACCTCGCTACATCGGACCCTTCAAGATTGAACAAGTCATCAATCCTGTTGCCTACAGGTTACAGTTACCATCCTTCTTGAAAATACCCAGGACATTTCATGTTTCTTTGTTGAAACCGCTGATCCTGAATCGGTTTCATTCCGCACTTCCTCCAGCTCCCAAAGTTCAGACTCAACGGGGAGTCGAGTACGAGGTGGCCAAGATTTTGGACTCACGTTTCCGTTACGGTCAGTTACAATACCTCATTGACTGGAAGGGCTATGGTCCTGAAGAACGCTCTTGGACCAATGCCTCAGACGTCCATGCTCCTGCCTTGGTCCGAAATTTCCACGCAAAGTTTCCTTTAAAGCCTAAGAAGTGTCCTGGGGCCACTCCTAAAGGGGGGGGTGCTGTCACGATCCGGGTATCTGGACGCCATTACTTACCCTTCAGATGCCTCCTAAGGCTGGCTCAGCGTTCCAGGACCGGATCCCGCTGTTCCTGAGTTTCCACATGCAGAATGTCAGAGTGGTGATTTCATCAGCCGCGGCCTCCGCTGTGCCCGCGTGGTTAAATGTGCGCTTGTCAGTCTGGCGTCTCCTGTCTCCTGTGGCCGGCGTTGCCATTACTGTTTCAATTCTCACATGGATTACAAACCAAACTTCCCTCCAAGTGTCTGCATGGGCGCAGCCATCTTGGATTTTGTCATCTGAGCATTTCCACCAATCTGCTGTCTGTATTGTTGATTTGCATAATTGCCTAGCCAACCCCTTCCTTGCTGCAGGTATAAGTAAGCTGTGCCTGAGCAAGGAAGGCGTCAGTGCTTTGGTTGTCTAACCTAGTTCCAGTTTGTCTCTCTCCTGTGGTTGTCTTCCAGGTTCCAGCTCCTGTCTCCAGACTTCTGCTATAGAGACCCGCACCAGCATTCCATCTGCGGTGTAGCCTGACTCTCCGATCCATTCTGGACTCACCTGTTTCCAGTTACAACAATCACCTGCTTCCAGCCCAGCTTCCAGCAGTGTACAGCTTCTCTTAAAGGGCCGGTGTCCTTTCTGCAGTTTACCACTCTCCACCGGTATTATTATTTCACCGCTCTCAAACTCCAAACTTCATCAATCACCTGCTTCCAGCCCAGCTTCCAGCAGTGTACAGCTTCTCTTAAAGGGCCGGTGTCCTTTCTGCAGTTTACCACTCTCCACCGGTATTATTATTTCACCGCTCTCAAACTCCAAACTTCATCAATCACCTGCTTCCAGCCCAGCTTCCAGCAGTGTACAGCTTCTCTTAAAGGGCCGGTGTCCTTTCTGCAGTTTACCACTCTCCACCGGTATTATTATTTCACCGCTCTCAAACTCCAAACTTCATTATTATTTCATTGCTCTCAAGTTCGTTTATTATTTAACTGGTTCCAGCCAGTATCCACTCCGTACCAACAACAGTCTGGTTCCAGCCAGTATCCACAGCAGCCGTTTTATCTTCAGCAACCCAGCCTTTCCTGGAACACCAGCTGGTATGATCCTGGGTTCTCTCCATTGCTACAGTCAGGTCTGGTAAGGACTTTCCAACTAGAAGATTATAAGAACTGTCTCACTCTACCAGTGCCTGTGGCCCTTGCCACCCTGTAGTACCCAGGAATTGTATTTATCATCTGTTGACTTTTATGTTTCCTTTACTGCTGCTGTGTTACGGAGTTTGTCATAATAAACATCATTGACTTTTATCCTGGTTGTCGTGGTCACGCCTTCGGGCAGTTATTCTACATGTTACTTACATGTCTAGGGGTCTGATACAACCTCCCAGGTTCCGTTACATCTCAGCCCCTACAACTGAGGCTGCCTTCCGTCAGCTCAGGCCCTCAGTTGTGACACTGGGAATCCAGTAACAGGTTCAACAGTCTAGAACAAAACCGATCAACATCACCTTTTTTAGAGAGAAGAGGGCCAACCAAAGGTTGGAGGTAAAAATCACCCATAGGGGCAAAAGAGGGGGGACTAAAAAGAACAAAAGTCGGAAACGAAAGAGAAAGATCATACCTAGAAATCCAATATCTAATATAGAACTACAAGAAATACACCCAGAAACCAAGATTGAGAAAATTAAAATATTCAATCTTAGCAGTCACCTGCTCTTGGAGGAAGAAAGGAGTCTCTTGGAAAAAGGGCTCAATTTTGCTCCAGCAACAAAGATAGATAATTTTCAAGTCTTTATAGACACCCAAAAGTTTGTGAGAAAATTAACCTTAAAAAAATTTCACAAACTAAGGACAAAAGAAGATGATGGGGTTAATGATACTACGGATATAAGGTTTAAGCCCAAATCGATTTTTTGCCCCAGTTATCTAAAGGGGAATTTTATAGAGACCTTTAGCCTTTTAGTGAAAGAAGATCTTGAGAAAATACATGATAAACCCATTAAATACAACCTTACCAGTAAGGAGAGGAAGGCACTCATAAGATTGAAATCTGACAACCAGCTGATTATTAAACCCACAGATAAGGGGGGAGGGGTCGTATTACTTAATATCAATGATTATGAAAAAGAAATTTATCGTCAATTAGGTGACACCGGGACTTATAAAAAACTGAGGGGTAACCCAACCAATAAGATCTCCCTTAAGATCAAAGAGTTGATTGAGAAATTTAATAAGAAAGGGATCCTCACCGATAATGAGGCTAAATTCCTATTCATTGAAAATCCGGTAGTCCCTACACTGTATGTATTACCTAAGGTTCATAAAAATGCAACTCATCCCCCAGGACGACCCATCGTATCGGGAATTGAGTCTGCCACATCTAATCTGTCACAATGGATTGACTACCATCTTCAACCTTTGGTGTCACTCAACCCCTCACATCTTAAGGATACACGGGACACCCTTGAATTTTTGGAAAAGATAAAATGGGAGGATAGTTACTTCCTTATAACAGCTGATGTCAGCTCCCTCTATACTATTATTGATCACCAACAAGGGATAGAGGCTGTCTGCACTAAATTAATGACCACCACCCTTGATCCCTCACTTCAGGAATTCATTCGGGAAGGTATATTCTTCATACTTAACAATAATTATTTCATCTTTAAAAATGAGTATTTCATCCAGAAGAGAGGGACCGCCATGGGCACCAGGTTCGCCCCGAGTTACGCCAATATTTTCATGGGCGTATGGGAGGATGAGGTAGTGTGGAATAACAACCCACACGGGGCGAACCTGGTGGCCTGGCGGAGGTATATAGACGACATAATTTTCATCTGGAAAGGGAATAGAGAAGAGTTAGACTCTTTCTGTGCCTACCTCAACTCTAATGACAGGAATATTGTTCTAACATTTAATATTGATAAACACCGGATAGATTTCCTAGACCTTAGTTTATATGTGGAAGAAGGGGTTCTAAAAACGAAGAATTTCATCAAGCCAACTGATTCAAGGGCATATATCCAAAGGGACAGTTGTCATCACGACAACTGGTTAAAATCGATACCTATAGGGCAGTTTAAAAGGTTAAGACGGAACTGCACTGAGAACTCTACTTTTAAAATGAACAGGCGGCTGAAATGAAAGATAACTTTTTAGTCTGTGGCTATGATGAGAAAAGTGTCCTGAGTTCATTAGAAATCGCCCAAAACACTGACAGAAAAGATCTTATATATAAAGAACGGAAGACAAACAGGGAAGATGAAAGATTTAAGTGGGCCTTTACAACACAATTTACCTCACAACATAAACAAGTAGAAGGGGTTCTGAAGAAACACTGGAACTTGTTAAAAAGGGATCCGGTCATTGGAAATGATATCCCTGAAAAACCTCTGTGCATATTTAGAAGAGCACCAAACCTTAAATCACAGCTGGTCAAAAGTTTATGCCCAACACCAGTAAACATCCCCACGATAACATCAAAAGGTTTCTATAGATGTGGAGACTGTGTAGGATGCAAGAACGTAAAGAATACCTTTGGCAACAAAAAAGAGGATGTTAACATAAATGGGAAAACGTGTAAGATTCAGGAGTTTATAACTTGCAACACTAATAACGTTGTCTATGGGATTGAGTGTTCATGCCATCTATTTTATATTGGCAGAACAAGTAGGCCGCTAAAAATACGAATTAGTGAGCACCTACGCAATATTAAAAAGGGGATAGAAACCCATGCTTTATCTTCACATTTTAGAGAAAAACACAGCTGTGATATTAAACACGTTATTAATTTTTATGGTTTGAAAAAAGTTAGTGGTGACATAAGACACAGTGATATTAATAAAAGGTTGGCTAAAATGGAAATGAATATGATACATTGTTTTAAGACACTGAAACCAGAGGGTATTAACAAAGACTTTGAGTTGAAGTGGTTTTTATAATGTACACCCATTGTATCCAAGAAAGAATCTAACACATGCATTTTTATATTAAGGTATATTGGATGAAGATTCAATACAGCTGAGTTATTAAAATCTACTACATCGTGATATACAAATATGTTCCGCCGATGATGACATCATGGGATATTTATTGTGAAAGATAAGCCGAGAACATTTGGAATCCATTTCGGGTATTATTTTCCATCCCTCGAGTCCCATATAAGATTAAGGACGGAGCGTGGAATAAGACTTCCGGGTGCAATGCCGATGATGATGACGCGGTATACATCACTTCCGGGAGGCGAAGGTCTGAAACGCAACACTGGACTTCCGGGTATGACGCGGCTGATGACGGCGCGGCTTACGTCACTTCCGGGAGACGGACGGGAACGAGGGATGTGGTCATACGTAGTGACGCGGCCTGATGATGTTTAGATGATGTATATGGCTCCTTTTGGCGGACTTTTTAAGAAAAAGGGGATCCTATAATTTAGGAAATGGATTGGATGTGGGAAAATTTGTTCCATATGTATACTTAGGGAAAGAATGTCAGTTGATCCATGTCTAGTTTTAGGGATAGCTCATGTTCACCACCTAGTGGGTATAAAAGGCCCACTGTGTGCACACCTTCCTTATGCCTTGAGGAAGATACTGTGGGTATCGAAACGCGTTGGCAAGGAAGGTGAACAGACAGAGGGATTCCTATCTAGGATTTGGAGGTCGAACTTCAGGGACGCCTGTTGGCCCCCCAGTCCATGCTCATATTGTCTACTTCTTGGAGTGGACAACACCATCTGGTAGGAGTCCCAGCTTCTGTATTTTAGGATTACATCTTGTTGTGATTTTAACAGAGTGGGTTCATATATTTGTCCCACTTGATTTTATAAAAATAAAATGCTGTAAGGTTTTACACTATGGAGGCTTTTCTTTTCTTCATTGTATAACTGTGGAAGTGAAAAACCCACATACCATTTGAAGAAGACCAGACAGACCTCACGGTGATATCCGCTCCTCCAAAGCTTTATTGTCTTCTTACGGTAGACCATCAGAAGGGGTACGAGTCACCACCTCAATATTTGATATTGTTTTCATTCATTACCATATTCCGCTATGTTTATTTTTGTTCTTTTGAGGTATTGAGTATCACTGATCTATGTGAACCTCGAGAAGGAAAAGAACCGGTTCTGTTTGGGCCATTTACTTGAGGAGTTGTGCGCTTTTCGTGTGGTGGTATTGTTCCATTGTATTGCATTTGTTTGGGGTGTGGGTGACACTCCCTCCATTTCACACATTAGTAGCCATTCTTTGCGCAGTGGGAAAAGATTGAATTGTTTTCACCTAGGAGTTTTTCCACTGCTGCAATATGTTCAGTCTTAGGGACGAAAGAATAAAGAAACTTAATTGTGCATTCAATTCATCTATAGAACCTCTAAATACAGAGGATATAGATCTAAATCATTTATTAAAGAAACTAGAAAATGTCCTAATTAAGGAGACCAAGATTTGGTGGGAAGTAGCCACCCTTGAACATTATCTAGCTAAAGATTTAATACCAAAAGGATTAAAAATCCATAAAGAAGCTAGTTTTACACATGCTACAGAATTGTTTAAAAAGAACTGGGACAACATACTGAGAGGTTGCTCCATCTCTCTGATTAATCTAATCATAACAGAAAGGAAAAGGGAATTATCTGATTTGGATAAAGATATTGCCGATCATAAGGAATTATTAAACCCTTTTATAAATTCAAAGGAATATCAGGAAAAAGAAAAAGAAATTATGGCCAATATTAAAAAGATGGAGACAAGCCTTATCTCCAAAAAAGTTAACAAATTGTGGAGGGATAGAGAGGGAATAGCTAATCAAAAAGAGGCAGGACAGGAGCGATTAGAGGATACTCAGAAAAGGGTTAATAAATCCACAAACAATGTCCAATTAGAAAGATCATCCCACCCCAATTATACACCCAATCGTGGTAGAAAGAGACCAATTTATAATGAAAGAAGGGAAAATAAATGGGAGTATAAGTCAGCCAGATCATTTGAACCACGGGAACCCTGGGTCCCAAGGCACTATGGGGATAATGGAAATTGGAAGGAAACCACGCAGTGGCGACCCAGATTAACAGCTCGCACAAATCATTTTGGGGGTTCCACGTTTAGGGGGGAACAGAGACCCATATATTCAAGCTGGGAATCCAGTAACAGGTTCAACAGTCTAGAACAAAACCGATCAACATCACCTTTTTTAGAGAGAAGAGGGCCAACCAAAGGTTGGAGGTAAAAATCACCCATAGGGGCAAAAGATGGGGGGACTAAAAAGAACAAAAGTCAGAAACGAAAGAGAAAGATCATACCTAGAAATCCAATATCTAATATAGAACTACAAGAAATACACCCAGAAACCAAGATTGAGGAAATTAAAATATTCAATCTTAGCAGTCACCTGCTCTTGGAGGAAGAAAGGAGTCTCTTGGAAAAAGGGCTCAATTTTGCTCCAGCAACAAAGATAGATAATTTTCAAGTCTTTATAGACACCCAAAAGTTTGTGAGAAAATTAACCTTAAAAAAATTTCACAAACTAAGGACAAAAGAAGATGATGGGGTTAATGATACTACGGATATAAGGTTTAAGCCCAAATCGATTTTTTGCCCCAGTTATCTAAAGGGGAATTTTATAGAGACCTTTAGCCTTTTAGTGAAAGAAGATCTTGACAAAATACATGATAAACCCATTAAATACAACCTTACCAGTAAGGAGAGGAAGGCACTCATAAGATTGAAATCTGACAACCAGCTGATTATTAAACCCACAGATAAGGGGGGAGGGGTCGTATTACTTAATATCAATGATTATGAAAAAGAAATTTATCGTCAATTAGGTGACACCGGGACTTATAAAAAACTGAGGGGTAACCCAACCAATAAGATCTCCCTTAAGATCAAAGAGTTGATTGAGAAATTTAATAAGAAAGGGATCCTCACCGATAATGAGGCTAAATTCCTATTCATTGAAAATCCGGTAGTCCCTACACTGTATGTATTACCTAAGGTTCATAAAAATGCAACTCATCCCCCAGGACGACCCATCGTATCGGGAATTGAGTCTGCCACGTCAAATCTGTCACAATGGATTGACTACCATCTTCAACCTTTGGTGTCACTCAACCCTTCACATCTTAAGGATACACGGAACACCCTTGAATTTTTGGAAAAGATAAAATGGGAGGATAGTTACTTCCTTATAACAGCTGATGTCAGCTCCCTCTATACTATTATTGATCACCAACAAGGGATAGAGGCTGTCTGCACTAAATTAATGACCACCACCCTTGATCCCTCACTTCAGGAATTCATTCGGGAAGGTATATTCTTCATACTTAACAATAATTATTTCATCTTTAAAAATGAGTATTTCATCCAGAAGAGAGGGACCGCCATGGGCACCAGGTTCGCCCCGAGTTACGCCAATATTTTCATGGGCGTATGGGAGGATGAGGTAGTGTGGAATAACAACCCACACGGGGCGAACCTGGTGGCCTGGCGGAGGTATATAGACGACATAATTTTCGTCTGGAAAGGGAATAGAGAAGAGTTAGACTCTTTCTGTGCCTACCTCAACTCTAATGACAGGAATATTGTTCTAACATTTAATATTGATAAACACCGGATAGATTTCCTAGACCTTAGTTTATATGTGGAAGAAGGGGTTCTAAAAACGAAGAATTTCATCAAGCCAACTGATTCAAGGGCATATATCCAAAGGGACAGTTGTCATCACGACAACTGGTTAAAATCGATACCTATAGGGCAGTTTAAAAGGTTAAGACGGAACTGCACTGAGAACTCTACTTTTAAAATGAACAGGCGGCTGAAATGAAAGATAACTTTTTAGCCTGTGGCTATGATGAGAAAAGTGTCCTGAGTTCATTAGAAATCGCCCAAAACACTGACAGAAAAGATCTTATATAAAGAACGGAAGACAAACAGGGAAGATGAAAGATTTAAGTGGGCCTTTACAACACAATTTACCTCACAACATAAACAAGTAGAAGGGGTTCTGAAGAAACACTGGAACTTGTTAAAAAGGGATCCGGTCATTGGAAATGATATCCCTGAAAAACCTCTGTGCATATTTAGAAGAGCACCAAACCTTAAATCACAGCTGGTCAAAAGTTTATGCCCAACACCAGTAAACATCCCCACGATAACATCAAAAGGTTTCTATAGATGTGGAGACTGTGTAGGATGCAAGAACGTAAAGAATACCTTTGGCAACAAAAAAGAGGATGTTAACATAAATGGGAAAATGTGTAAGATTCAGGAGTTTATAACTTGCAACACTAATAACGTTGTCTATGGGATTGAGTATTCATGCCATCTATTTTATATTGGCAGAACAAGCAGGCCGCTAAAAATACGAATTAGTGAGCACCTACGCAATATTAAAAAAGGGATAGAAACCCATGCTTTATCTTCACATTTTAGAGAAAAACACAGCTGTGATATTAAACACGTTATTAATTTTTATGGTTTGAAAAAAGTTAGTGGTGACATAATACACAGTGATATTAATAAAAGGTTGGCTAAAATGGAAATGAATATGATACATTGTTTTAAGACACTGAAACCAGAGGGTATTAACAAAGACTTTGAGTTGAAGTGGTTTTTATAATGTACACCCATTGTATCCAAGAAAGAATCTAACACATGCATTTTTATATTAAGGTATATTAGATGAAGATTCAATACAGCTGAGTTATTAAAATCTACTACATCGTGATATACAAATATGTTCCGCCGATGATGACATCATGGGATATTTATTGTGAAAGATAAGCCGAGAACATTTGGAATCCATTTCGGGTATTATTTTCCATCCCTCGAGTCCCATACAAGATTAAGGACGGAGCGTGGAATAAGACTTCCGGGTGCAATGCCGATGATGATGACGCGGTATACATCACTTCCGGGAGGCGAAGGTCTGAAACGCAACACTGGACTTCCGGGTATGACGCGGCTGATGACGGCGCAGCTTACGTCACTTCCGGGAGACGGACGGGAACGAGGGATGTGGTCATACGTAGTGGCGCGGCCTGATGATGTTTAGATGATGTATATGGCTCCTTTTGGCGGACTTTTTAAGAAAAAGGGGATCCTATAATTTAGGAAATGGATTGGATGTGGGAAAATTTGTTCCATATGTATACTTAGGGAAAGAATGTCAGTTGATCCATGTCTAGTTTTAGGGATAGCTCATGTTCACCACCTAGTCGGTATAAAAGGCCCACTGTGTGCACACCTTCCTTATGCCTTGAGGAAGATACTGTGGGTATCGAAACGCGTTGGCAAGGAAGGTGAACAGACAGAGGGATTCCTATCTAGGATTTGGAGGTCGAACTTCAGGGACGCCTGTTGGCCCCCCAGTCCATGCTCATATTATCTACTTCTTGGAGTGGACAACACCATCTGGTAGGAGTCCCAGCTTCTGTATTTTAGGATTACATCTTGTTGTGATTTTAACAGAGTAAGTTCATATATTTGTCCCACTTGATTTTATAAAAATAAAATGCTGTAAGGTTTTACACTATGGAGGCTTTTCTTTTCTTCATTGTATAACTGTGGAAGTGAAAAACCCACATACCATTTGAAGAAGACCAGACAGACCTCACGGTGATATCCGCTCCTCCAAAGCTTTATTGTCTACTTACGGTAGACCATCAGAAGGGGTACGAGTCACCACCTCAATATTTGATATTGTTTTCATTCATTACCATATTACGCTATGTTTATTTTTGTTCTTTTGAGGTATTGAGTATCACTGATCTATGTGAACCTCGAGAAGGAAAAGAACCGGTTCTGTTTGGGCCATTTACTTGAGGAGTTGTGCGCTTTTCGTGTGGTGGTATTGTTCCATTGTATTGCATTTGTTTGGGGTGTGGGTGACACTCCCTCCATTTCACACATTAGTAGCCATTCTTTGCGCAGTGGGAAAATTCCATCTACCCCATTCCGTATTTTAGATATGTTTTTTAGATGCATGTAACATGATTTTGAGACAGATTGAATGTGGGAAGCAAAGGACAGTTCTGAGTCAAGTATGACACATAGGCAGCGAGCTTGTGGGGTAGGGTTGATTGTTGAGTTCTCAACAGTGATAGAGATATCAGGTTGGTAAATACTATTGGCCATTGGAAATATAAGTAACTCTGTTTTGGAAATATTAAGTTTGAGGTGGTGAGATGACATCCAAGATGAAACGGCAGAAAGGCATTCAGTGAGCCTAACCAATAAAGATGGTGACAAATTTGGGGAGGATAGGTAGATTTGAGTATCATCTGCGTACAGATGATACTGAAATCCAAAAGAGCTGATTAGTTTACCAAGAAATTAGGTATAGAGTGAAAAAGCAGAGGACCTAAGACTGTGTCTTGTGATACTCCAACTGAAAGAGGTAGTGAAGAGGAGGTGGATTCAGGGAAGCGAACACTGAAGGAGCGATTAGATAGGTAGGATAGAAACCAAGAGAGGACTGTGTCTTGAAGACCTAGAGATTGTAGTGTTTGTATGAGAAGAGAATGGCCAACAGTGTCAAAGGGAGCAGAGAGATCTGGAAGGATAAGAAGTGAGTAATGGCCTTTGGACTTTGCAGTGATGAGATCATTCACTACTTGAGTCAGTGCTGTCCTTGTGGAGTGTTGGGAACGAAAGCTTGACTATAGTGGGACAAATAAATTGTGTGATTTAAAAATGTGTGTGAGGCAAGTGTAGGCAAGTCTCTTAAGTAGTTTAGAGAGAGGCATGGGGGCTGAGGATGGGACAGTAGTTTGAGAGAGTTACGGTCAGAAATTAGTTTTTTCAGAATGAGAGTAATCAGTGCATGCTTGAACAGTGAAGGAAAGATACCAGTAGAGAGAGAGAGAGAGAGGAGATTACTGATGTTAGTTAAGGTTGGGATGAGCACAGGGGACAGCGATTTACTTACTTGAAAGGGTATAAGCTCAAGAGGAGAGGTAGTAGAGTAGCAGGATGAGAAGAGTGTTGACACTTCATCATTTGTGGGATCAAATGAGGAGAGAGTGCCAGAGGGTTCAGATAGAGAATTGAGCAGATCACTGGCTGAGGAAGAGCATACCATTTCATCTCGGATCTTATCAATCTTGTCCTTGAAGTAGGAAGCAAGATCTTGCGCCTTGATAGTGGCTCGTGGGTTGTGTGAGGGAGGGTTCAGAAGTGATTTAAATGTATTAAAAAGTTGTTTGGTGTTAGAGGCTTGAGCAGAGATGAGAGTTTGGAAATATGTTTGTTTGGCAGAGTCCAGGGAATTTCAATAAGAGTGGTAGACAGTCTTATATGTGAGAAAGTCGCTTGGAATACAATATTTACGCCACTGACGTTCAGCTTTCCGTGAGAGTTTTTGTAGGTGTCTTGTTAATTTATAGTGCCACGGTTGACATCTAGACCTACGTGGAGTGTGATGGGTAGCTGGAGCCACTTGGTCAAGGGCTATTTCTAGAGTCTGGTTCAGGTGTGATACAGCGGTCCCAGGAGAAGTAAATGCAGAACTAGGTGAGAGCAGTTGTTGCAGAGAGGTGGACAGTTCTTGAAAATTGTGTTAATATTTCTGTGGGTTTGACGAGGATTAGAGGACTTAAATGACTCTGAGTTTGAAGTAATGGTGGAGAGCATTCAGGTGATAAGGTTGTGATCTGAGAGAGGGAAAGGGGCGTTAGTGAATTCAGAAACTGATCATAGTCTGGTAAATACTAGATCAAGGCAGTGGCCCTTCTGCTGAGTAGAGGAGTCAGTCCATTGGGAGAGGCTGAGAGAGGAAGTTAGAGAGAGTAGTTTGGAGGAATGAGCAGCAGATTTTGGACTATCAATAGCAATATTGAAATCACCCATGATGATGGTGGAGATGTCAGAGGATAGGAAGTGAGTGAGCCAGGCACAAAAATCTTCCAGAAATTGTTTGGGTTGCCCAGGTGGGCGATAGCTGTAACACACAGAGAGAAAGGAATGTGTAAATCCTGATGGAATGTACTTCAAATGATGTGAATGTGAGTGATGGTATCTGTGGTAGAACTGTGTATGTGAAAGATTGGGAAAGCAATAATCCAAACCCACCTCCTTTACAGTTACCAGGTCTGGAGGTGTGTGCGAAGTAGAGACCACCATGTGACAGTGCTGCAGGGAAGGACGTGTCTGATTGTGTGAGCCATGTTTCTGTTATAGCAAGCAGATTGAAGTTGTTAGATATGAAGAGGTCATGTATGGATGTTAATTTGTTACAAATGGAGCGTGCATTCCATAAGGCACATTTTAGTGATTTGGAGGGTGCAGGGAGACGTGATGTTTGTGAGGTTGGCTGGATTTCTATACTGCTGTGAATCAGGTAGGAGTGAGTGGGGCAAGTGATTCAGTCCTGGATTTGGGGAAATGTCACCAGCTAAAAGAAGCAGGAGAGAGAGATAAATAAAGTTGGAGGTTTGTGAATGTTTTTTATGGTGACCGGTTGTGGATGTTATTGTCAAAGTATAGAGATAATTAAAAATCTCATGAGTGTTAATAAGAGGGGAGTGAATAATTGTGGCAGCAATGTGTACAGAGGGGTGAGTAGCAGGGATAATGAAGGATGTTTTTGTTTTAGCGAAAAAACTGGAGTACAATGAAGAAAATTAATTTGTGGTACATGGTTTGTTTCAGATAAAAGTGCAGTTCTTTAGGCTTGGAGTGCAAAAATTTTCAATATTTAAATGTAAATGTTCAAATACCTGTTTACTGGTGTTGTTCAGCTTATTTCAGTATTGTTCAGTATTATGAATAATTTACGTATGTGAGGGCAAATTGATTAGCACAGCTAACCCTAGATTGCATCTAAAGGAATACTTGCCAAATTAATAAAGGCTACCAGTGTGCCAAAAGTTTAGTTGGTTATAGGTGAAAGTGACACTTTATGTGAGTATGTAAACACCAGGCCAGCATGCTTTCATTGAATATGCATAACTAAGCAAAAATTACAAACCCAGATATTAACAGTCGCAAGCAAATCATGATATAACAACTGTTCTTAGACTGCATGAGGATGTGAGAGAGAAACATATGTACATACGTTTAAATGGACAGGTGAGTTTGCATGAGGTTTAAAGGCCGGTTGCACTGTATGTCTATTCCTTTGCTGTAATGTTGTTTGTCTGTTTCCATCCTGTTTAAGTCCTGGATAAGTCTTTTATAATATTTCATTACCCTTTTAAACAGCCCTTCTAATACAACCCTGATCAGCCCGGCTGATCAGCCTAGTACCTCTCCTTAAGAATGGATTCTATCCATGAATATCCCCCATGATATGGGGTTGCTTGCAGTTAAGGCGCTGCTTATCAATAATGCTCTATATAAAGGACCTAATCTGTCATTATTTTTCCAACTTCTGGAAAAACTGCTAATCAACAACTATTTCTATTTTGATGGGGCCTATTTCTTACAGCAACTTGGATGCCCTATGGGGTCCAATGTTGCCCCGATATTTACTAATGTCTACATATTTTCATAGAAAGGAGACTCTTTTTTTAAATCATAAATTTGCACATCTCTTGTTAATTTTCACATGCTATATTGATGACATCATGCTAATTTGAATGGGCACAAAGGAGGAATTTAGTGAGCAGATGGAAAAGATTACTCAAACAGATTGATTGAAGATGGGAAACTAGGATATATCAGAAGCCTACGTATTAAAATACCCTACTGCATGCCCATAGTCATCATCCACTGTTTATGAAGAAGGGGCTCCCCTTCTCTCAGTTTTTGAGAATAAGAAGGAACACCAATGACATTTCTGAAATGAGGATGCAGATGGATGCAATGTTACTCAAGTTTGAGCAAAGAGGATGTGGCCATAATGAGCTTGTGGCAGCAAAGGACAAAGCCCTAGCAATTCCAAGGGAACAATGCTTGTGTCCCAAGAAATGGACCAAACATGAGATTCTCCCATTTGGGACTTAGTTCTCAACAGCCAGTCCGATTATATCCAAGACAACAATAATATATTGGCCTGTAAATACCACCGATAAAAATGTACAAGTTTTAAAGGATACCAAAATCCTCAATTGTCATAGGAGAGGTAGAAATATTGAAGGCACCAAGTTAGGAACGATGTCACGAATATGCCTATGGAAAATCTACTCATTTTCTTAGAAGGAGCCTATAGATGTCTGGGCTGCAATATTTGTTCTCATCTGGAAGTAGGGCCCTATGTTACTCACCTGAATTCAAGTAAAAAAAAAAATACCTATAAAGTATGTTCTTACATGTACCAGTTGGTACATAGTGTACATTATTAAATGCCCATGCGGGTTGAGATACGTGGGTAAAACCACTTGTATTTTTAGAGAATGACGAGCACAGCAAAGGTCTGTGATAAGACCGGCTTTAGAAGGTAAGGCTTGTGACCAACCAGTGGCACGCCAATTTAAATCCGCACATCACTCTCTTGCCACGTTGTGATACAAACTGCTAGATCATGTGCTTCCATTGATCAGAGGAGGTGATCGTAGCAAGGTTTTGCTTTATTTCGAAACAAAATGGATATTTAATTGCAATACTGTGGCCACATATGGCCTACACAAGCATCTGGTCTTTAATGGTTTTTTTTTGTAGATATTCTTTTACAATTTGCATTATTATTATTATTATTATTATTATATATTATTACTGCAGATGCTAAATTTTTCCCATTATGTAGTGGTTCTGTGTACTCATAGATTTTATCTTCTTCAGGATCCATAGGAATCCACATGGATAATTGTGGGGTATGGTGGTGGGCAGGAGCGGGCACCAAACAATTAAGCTTTTCAGAGCTCCCAGAATGCACTGGTCCTTAATCCCCATACCCCACCCACAGCTCAGGCTCCTCAGTTTTTGTTTGGTGCCAGCAGGAGCTGGTTCACCTTAGAACAGTGGAGCAGCTTTTAAGACACCCAAGCTTTATTCTAGTTACTTTAAATTTATTTTCTCTTTATGAAAGAGCTAGCAGTGCTAGTCAGGCCACTGGACATGAGAGTCTCCTATTTGTGACTTAGTTCTCAACAGCCAGTCTGATTATATCCAAGACAACAAGAAAATATTGGCCTGTAAATACCACAGATAAAAATGTACAAATTTTAAAGGATACCAAAATCCTCAATTGTCATAGGAGAGGTAGAAATATTAAAGACACCCAGTTAGGAACGATGTCATGAATATGTCTATAGAAAATCGTCTTCTGGATGCCAGTGCTACTCCTCCAACAACCCCCCACCGGCGCTGTAATTACAGCCACGGTGAGGTACTTACGGCAAGATGCCTGGGGACCTAGCTAACAAGGTTCTACGGTGAGAGCCCGGACTGCAGCTGGATCAAGGGAGTACAGGTAAGGTGGGTCCCCGCTTGTGGGAACCTGAGTCTTGGAAGCACCGCGGCTTTAATGAAGTCCTACCTCCGGTCTTGGGAGACAGACCAAAGCTGTTGAGGTGGAAACTGGTTAGGGGTGGGGACTCCACTGGCACACCAGGTCTAACGTACTGGCACAGGTTATTTATTTCAAAATTAGGATGCAAGATTGTCACTACCCTGGCGGCTTCTAAGACGGCTTTCCTGCCCTCAGCATCCACTCTATGGCCTCGGACTTCATCCTTTCAGTATTTTCATCCCCAAAGAAAGGCTAGCCGTCAGTCCTTTCCTTGATAGTCAGCTTGCTCAAAGACCTCCAAGCCCAGGACCAATCAGGTCTGGGCTACCAGACGTCCAGCTGCCATGTCGGACGATGAGCCTTCCGCCTGACTGAGGGGGCCTCCTTCTGGGAATTCCCAGGATGGGAGGCTGGCTTCTTCAGTTTACACAGGCCTGGCGTTGGACTACCACAGACACCTTGGTGTGAGAAGTGGTCTCCCACAGGTACACCCTCTCATTCCTGAGGCAGCCACCCCACTAATTATTTTGCAATGGACCTCCATCAGACCAAAGCAAAGCCCAGGCCCTGCAGACAGGCATTCAATCCCTGCTGCACTCAGGGGTAATAATTCCTGTCCCTTCATCACAGCGAGGAATGGGCTTTTACTCCACTCTATTCCTGGTACAATGGGTCTCGTCAGCCTATCCTCAATCTCAAGTCTCTGCACAAGTTTCTCAGAGTGTCCAGGTTTCATATGCAAACCCTTAGTTCAATTGTCCTGGCTATGGAGCCTGGGGACTTTATAGTGTCTCTCAACATTCAGAATGCCTACCTATATGTACCTGTAGCATCCTCTCATCAACGATACCTCTGGTTTGCTATTCTACAACAGCATTTCCAATTTCAGGCACTGCCTTTTTTTACTTTCTACAGCTCCAATGGATTTTACCAAAATCGTGGCAGTCATGGCGAACCAGCTTCATCGTCAGGGAGTCAGGATACTCCTTTACCTGGATGACCTGCTAATCCTGGCACCCTCGCCTGAGGTCCTTCACCATATCTTCAGCTGACCATTGTCTACCTGCAAGCACACGGCTGGCTAATCAACTGGCAGAAGTCCTCCCTGACTTCTTCTCAAAGGATGCTACATCTGGAAGCTCTCCTGGATTCTCAGGCACAGAGAATTTTTTTTGCCATCAGACATAATTTCCGCATTGCAACAACGAGTATGCCAGTTACTCCACAATCGCCGAGTGTCCATTCACTCAGCCATGCAGACCTTGGGATCCATGGTCTCCACCTTCGCCATAGTAACTGTAGTGATGATTTGGAAATTTATAATTCTACAAGTGCTGTATACATACTTGAAAGTTAACATTTCCTTTCATACCCGATATAAGAATAGTATTCAATCAAAAGAATCAAATTATTTTTTTTAATAATAATAAAAAGCAGGGTTTATTTTGGTAATATAAGAACATAGCCATAAAATTATCTTTATTTCTAGAACAAAAAGAATCTGATTATGAATCTTCGAGCAAAACAGACAAAAGAAAATGAGGAATCCAATGACGTATTAAATAGCAATACAAATATTTTATCAAATGTTGTAATTTTTTTAACTGGTGTTTAATAAATAAGTTTCCTACAGTATTTCATTAGTTTTTTTGCAGGTTCATGATTAATGTTGGCCAATATTAAAAAATTCCATTTGCTTGGTATATGTACAGTAGTTGTGACTAATGGCTTTCGCATAATTGCTATGGCTTAGCAGTATACAGATGTTCACATAGCAAACATACACCAAAAAGATGCTCAAATATGTGAATGTTATTTTTTTTGTTACAAAATCATTCAATCATAAATTTAAATTAATATTTAAATATGGTTATATTTTTCCCAAAAATTATATTGCAAAAATATAAGGATCATATTCTAAAAACAAGTGAAACTACAGTATCACGTTCTTTATAAAATAAAAAAAATTGATAAAGACTTCAAAAGATATCCTTGGAAATTAATTTAGAATTCTTGGATGAACAGATAACTTTAATGTACAGTAGTTCTTTACATAGGTTTCATTTCATGAAATCCAACTTGATTTTCTCTATCCTTCATGTACTGTAGCTCCAGTTTTGAATACTGAAATCCTGTAAAAAGACAAGAGAACATTAATTAAAAGCCCCTTACAAAAGCTGTTTTGTCTGCTACTCTTTTTTACCTGCTGACTGGTCTGCCTGTCACTCCCCTTATACCTGCTAGCTGCTCACCACCCCTCGCTTTAACCAGGTCATCTTCACCTTCTGCCTCTTGTCTGTGATGTACAGTAGCTGTAATCCTGAGGGGGAGACGATGCTGGGAAATCCTGAAAATAGATAAAAGGATGTTAATTCAAATCACCTGGTCTGTCTGCCACTCCTCTTCTGTCTGCCGTCCTGCTGTCCCCTGGGCATTTTGGGAGAGGTGTGTTACGTTTATTATTAATATTTATTTATTACCAGTTATTTATATAGCGCACACATACTCCGCAGCGCTTTACAGAGAATATTTGGCCATTCACATCAATCCCTGCCCCAGTGGAGCTTACACTCCATATTCCCTACCACATGTACATACACACATTCATGCTAGGGTTAATTATTTATTTTTTTTGGATCCAATTAACCTACCAGTATATTTTTGGATTGTGGGAGGAAACCGGAGCGCCCGGAGGAAACCCACCCAAGTACGGGGAGAATATACAAACTCCTCACAGTTAGGGCCATGGTGGGAATCGAACCCGTGACCTCAGTGCTGCGAGACAGTAATGCTAACCCTTGATTTACTTTGAATAATATCTCCCTGTTCCTTGACCCAAAATCTATGAAGGCCTCATTGTACAGTATGTCAGCCAGGTTCCTGGTCTGCATTGGCCCGTATATTGTGTATCATGTGCAAATGGCTCAGCATCTTTAAATCATCTGGTCTTGTCTCTAGGTAGCATGCAGTGAAGCCCTGCATCTCTCCCATTCAGTGGAAAAAGGACTTGTACAGTATGTCGATCATGTGTGCTTGTGAGCTTTCTGCAAGCTGCATGTTAGCCATTGAAGTGCCATGCATGAGCTCTTGTTCAATCTGCCTGAGCTGCTTGACTTGCTGCTTGAACTGCTGTGGCCAGATATATCACTGTACTCATCATATAATAATAATAATAATAATAATACTTACATTCCTTCAACGGAGATGAGAGGCGCATTCTTGAACCAATGAATCCTCCTGTAGAAGTGGATCTGCATAACCGGCTCCACCCTGTGACCGCCACTTACAGTATGTCGATATTTCTGTGCCTCATCTTAGCTTGGTCATGTGTTACATGGGAATAAAGGTTGTTAATGGATCCAGTGGACTTGCTGCTCAGCCTGGGTGCACTTGGGTGATTCTCATGTGACTTTCGTGACCTGCGATGAGTAAAGTAGTGAAGTCTGTCTTTCTATATATGTCAGTATTTTGCTTGAGAGGGGAAAGCCCAATGCTTTTCTCCGCACTCAAGAAGATCTGCGTATGCACCATATAGATCATGAGGGAAAAAAGAAGATGAGAATCTGTCTATGCACATGCATGACGTATGAGCTACATGACTGGGGACATAAATGTAGTTTCAAACTATTATTTATTAAACTAATTTTGCAGGAAACCTGCAAAATTGAAACCTCTCCAACGAAGGAAGAGAAATATGGCTTCTTTGTGGGGCACTTTTAAAAATAATTGTGTAATTTAATATAACTTTTAATATAGCCAATCTCCTAATAGTAGTCTACTGAAATAGACTTAGGGCCGATTCAGCATTGATTGCTGAAATGCGGAAATCACTATTTTGCAATTTTGTGCGCATGCATGAGGACTTAAACTGCGATCACAAGTGGACCCAGTCTAATTGCCAGTGGGGGGCGGTGACGGGGCAGTGTCACTGCGTTTTGATGTCACATGACCCAAAGCTCTGTTTAGCGAAGTGCTAGTGAAAGGAGTTGTAGTGTTGTGCCCACCGGCCTGCGGGGTCTGAATCCACTGCTGAGCTGCACAAGGGGGCAAGGAAGACTGCTGCTGCAGACATCAGAAGAGAGGACGGAAGGGGACGGAGACTGCTGAATAAAAGCGAAGGAACCGGTGACTACTGCATAAAAGCAAAGGACTAGGCAACGCAAAGGATAGATTAGTAAAAGCTCAACTTCATTATTGTATAGTGAGTGTTTTGCCTAGATTGTTTTGCTTCTCTTATTTCTTCTTGGGTAGCAGGGAGCTAGACCTTACAAAAATGTGGGTGGGGTTGGGATTGGCGATTTCACTCAGTGCATGTCGTGCAAGATGTACGCGCACCTGGAGCAACTGTCCCAGTGTGAGTACATCTGCACGAGGTGTGCGAATGGTTGCCCTGGAAGCCCAGGTAACTGATCTAGAGCAAACCGTTATGCGACTGAGGGATATTCACAATCTCGAGCGAACTTTAGATAGAACGGTGGAGGAGTTGAGGGAGGGGTCACTGGTAGATGAGGATGACCAGGCAGTTAGCTGGGTCACAGTTAAAAGGAAAAAAAAGAGGGGGAGGCTCGACATCTCTGAACTGTCAAACCCGAATAAATTTGCACGACTGGATGAGGAATCGGAAGATGATAGTGAGGAAATGACGGTGCCGGAGGAGACTGTTCCATCTAGCAACCAGAGCAGTCCCTCTGACGCAGTTGGGATAAAAGTTAGTAAGGTACGTAGTCAGATTGTGGTGGTAGGGGATTCCATTATTAGGAAGACAGATAGGGCAATCTGCTACTGGGAGCATGATCGCCATACGGTCTGTTGTCTCCCAGGTGCTCGGGTGCGGCACATCGTGGACCGGGTAGATAGATTGTTGGGAGGGGCTGGGAAGGATCCAGCGGTCTTGGTGCACGTTGGCACCAACGACAAAGTTAGTGGAAGGTGGGATATCCTAAAGAAAGACTATAGGGAATTAGGCAAGAAACTTAAGACAAGGACATCTAAGGTAATATTCTCCGAATTATTACCTGTGCCACGCGCTAGCCCAGGGAGACAGAGGGAGATTAGGGAGGCAAATGTGTGGCTTAAGTATTGGTGCAGGAAAGAAGGGTTTGGTGCTGGGGGGGGGGGGGGGAGGATGGTTAGAAGGCTGGAGGAGATTTTAAACTAGGTGCCTGGGGGGAGGGTTTAGCAAGAAATTACGGGTCATTCAGTAAGAATAGCAGGGGTGGCGTTAGTGAACAAAATGGGGGAGTAGTAGGGGGGGAGGAATAGAGCAGACGGCAAGGGTAGTAATATGGGAACTAAAAAGGGTTTTAGAATAACAGTATCCAACGAAGATAACAGGTCATCTTAAAAGCATTCGAAATATTATATACCTACCATAAGGGGAAAGACATATCTCAATTGTATGTATGTAAATGCTAGAAGACTTACAGGTAAAAAGGGGGAACTAGAAATCCTCGCAGCAAGCAGGGAATATGATATTATAGGCATTACTGAAACGTGGTGAGACGAATCTCACGATTGGACAGTCAATCTAGAGGGTTACACGCTGTACAGGAGAGACAGACTAAATAAATGAGGTGGAGGGGTATGTCTTTATGTAAAGCCATTTCTAAAACCTGTTATACAGGAAGATATTCAAGAAGGGACTGTAAATATTATTGAGAAGTTATGGGTAGAAATTGCATGCGTGGGTAAAGGAATAAAGAAGTTATTATTGGGGTTATGCTACAGGTCGCCTGGTATTAATGTGTCTGATGAGAAATTGTTACTGAACCAAATAGAAAGAGCATCAGGAGTAAGAGACATAGTAGTGATGGGAGACTTTAACTATCCCGAGATAAACTGTTAAATCAATTCATGTGATACTGCTAGGGGCAATATGTTTTTAAACACGCTAAATGATAATTACTTAGTTCAATTAATCAAGGAACCAACTAGGTACAATGCAATCTTAGACCTGGTATTAACTAACAATGGGGAATTGGTATCAAATATTCAAGTAGCAGAGCCCATAGGTAACAGCGACCACAGTATGGTCACATTCAATATCAGTTTTCATAAGTAATCCTATACTGGCTCAACTAGGACTCTAACTTTAGCAAAGCCAACTTTGACATGATGAAGGAAGCGTTAAGGGACATTGAATGGGAAATTCTGTTTCAAGGAAAAAATACTACAGAGAAATGGGATGTATTAAAATCACTGCTAATTAATAATACTCGTAAATGTATTCCCACCAGCAGCAAAAAAAGGAATAAAAATCCCAAACCAATGTGGTTTAACAAAAATATAAAGGAATTAATGGACAAAAAAGATGAGCATTTAAAAAATACAAATCTGAGGGGGATGTGGAGTCATTTCAACACTATAAGGACTGTAACAAAATATGCAAAAAAGGAATAAGAGCGGCTAAAATAGAAACTGAAAAACTAGTAGCAAAGGAAAGCAAAGCGAATCCCAAATTTTTTTTTTTAAGTACATCAACAGCAAGAGACTAAAGAAGGAGAATATAGGCCCTTTAAAGGACAAGAGGGGAGTCTTGATCAAAAATTATAATGACATAGCAAACAAACGAAACAAGTTTTTTTCAACGGTATTTACCAGAGAGGACCAAATGCTGGGTCTAACACAAAGGGGGATATCCAATTTGCCCTGGTTTTTTACCGGGGCTAATTGTCCCGCCGGGGGCTATCTAATTAGCCCCGATAAGACGCGGCAAGATTTTTTTTTACACCCGATTTAATAGGATAGGCTGTAAAAAAAAAATTGGTGAAACATCGGAAATAAAGTCCGATAAACGGCCGAAAATTGCCGTTTTTCGGACCCGATGTTTTCACGGGGATAATTGGATATCCCCCAAAATCTCAACAAAGATAATGTCCCACTGCTAAATGCTTGTTTATGTGAGGAGGTAGTCTGTGACCGATTAAAAAAGTTAAAGATTAATAAGTCACCTGGTCACGATGGAATTCACCCGAGCGTTCTTATGGAGCTGCACGCTGAACTAGCAAGACCTCTATTTTTGATCTTCATGGATTCGGTTACATCTGGTATGGTTCCCAAAGACTGGTGTATAGCGGAGGTAGTGCCAATATTTAAAAAGGGGAGCAAAGCTGAACCAGGTAATTATAGACCAGTTAGTCTTACATCTATAGTGCGGAAAGTATTGGAAGGTATTCTAAGGGACAGTATTCAAAAGTTCCTTGAAGCAAATAAGGTCATTAAAAGGAACCAACATGGATTTGTGAAGGACAGATCATGTCAGACCAACTTACTTGGCTTTTATGAAACAGTAAGTGCGAATCTGGATCAGGGTAAGGAGGTGGATATAATCTTTTTAGACTTTGCCAAAGCTTTTGACACTGTACCACACATGCGTCTTATCTACAAGCTACAAGAAATAGGGCTAAGGAGCACAATATGCACTTGGGTCAGTAATTGGTTAGATAATAGGGAGCAGCGCATTGTGGTCAATGGATCATTTTCAAATTGGACTAAAGTACTAAGTGGTGTGCCACAAGGGTCTGTACTTGGACCACTTTTGTTCAACATTTTCATCAACGACCTAACAGTAGGTCTAGAGAGCATGGTATCAATTTTCACAGATGATACCAAATTGTGTAAGGTTATAAATACGGAAAGGGATGCTAAGTCTCTTCAGAATGACTTAACTAAACTGGAAGCATGGGCAGCAAAATGGAGAATGAGATTCAACACAGACAAGTGTAAGGTAATGCACTGTGGGGGCAAGACCAAAAATAACAACTACATACTAAATGGGTTAATATTAGGGGATTCTGTACTGGAAAAAGACTTAGGGGCTCACACAGATAACAAATTAAGCAGCAGTATCCAAAGTAGAAGTGCAGCAAAGAAGGCTAATAAGATATTAGCATGCATAAAACGGGGAATTGATGCAAGGGACGAGAGTATTATACTCCATTATATAAATCACTAGTGAGGCTTCATCTTGAATACTGTGTGCAATTTTGGGCACCATATTACAAAAAGGATATCCTGGAGTTAGAAATGGTTCAGAGGCGGGCGACAAAACTAATCAAGGGCATGGAGACGCTGGAATATGAGGAAAGGCTTGCAAGGCTAAGAATATTTACATTGGAAAAGAGGCGACTAAGAGGGGACATGATCAACATCTACAAATATATAAGGGGTCAATATACAGAGCTTGGGAGATACCTGTTTTCTATAAGATCAGCACAGAGGACATGTGGTCACTCGCTTAGGTTAGAGGAGAGGAGTTTCTGCACACTGAGGCGAAAAGGTTTTTTCACAGTAAGGACAATACGTGTTTGGAATTCCCTGCCTGAGAGAGTAGTAACTACGGACTCAGTCAACACCTTTAAGAATGGGTTAGATAAATTCCTATTGGATAAAGATATTCAGGGTTATGGTGCGTAGGCACGCATTATAGTTAATATAACTAGTCCTAACATAAAAATAACTAGTCCTATAATAAGACTGCATAGGAGACCACAAATAGGTTGAACTCGATGGACAATTGTCTTTTTTCAACCTTAGTTACTATGTTACTATAAGGCAAGGAAGATCAGCCTTTCAGCTGCATTCAGAATGGATCGTAGTGGTGAGAGTCTCTTTTTGGTGAGACAAGTAAGAAGACTATTGCAATAATCAATGCGGGAGATAATGAGAGCATGGATTAGAGTTTTTGCAGTGTCTTGTGTATGGTTTGGTCATATTTGGGATATGTTTTTATATGCTTGTAACATGACTTTGAGAATGACTGAATGTGGGGAACAAAGGACAATTTCAAGTCAAGGATGACATCCTGCCAGCAAGCTTGTGAGGTAGGATTGATTGTCTAGTCCTCAACAGTGATAGCGATATCAGTGGTAACTACTACTGTATTGTACTATTTTATAACTACTAAATCTCTCTGCACATGTTACATATGCCCCACCTACAGTGCAACATGGTTTTGCCCAATTGCTTACTTTTTTGGTTTGCTAACAAACCTGAATAAGGCACATAATTGGATGTAAATTGGATTGTATAACCCTTGAGTTTGCAGATACAACTATACATTTTCATGATCGTGTGAAATACATTTTAGATGCTTTTTTAGCACTACTGTCACTAGCTGTGAAAACATTAGGTCACTTAAAATGAAAAATGTGTTCTATGCCACCAGTGTCACTCTTAGTTATTTTCTGCCACCCCTCTGACTATTTCATGGGGTCCTCCCAAATACGTTTTTGTCACTTGAGTGACCCATGTTTTTTTTTTTAAACACATTTTGCAACCTCTATGTATCCCCTGAACTTGATAGTCTTCTTTTACCTATATCTCTGCAATGAGGGATCTCTGAAGAAATCGAGCCTTGCAGGGCAGACAATGTCTTGAGCTGGTATTTGGTATGCATAAAGGAATAAAATGTAATCTTCTCAGTGCCGTAACTAGGCATTTTAGCGCTATGTGCAAGAAACAGCATCGGCAACCCCCCCCATATACATAGCAGGGCCAGTGAAAAAAATACAGAGTCCCCTTTTTACATGTTACAGCAAGAGAGACCCCCTTCTTTACACATTACAGCAGCACAGTTCCCTTTTTGCACATTGCGACAACAAAGTCACCCTTTTTCACACATACAGCAACAGAGCCCTTTTTTTTTTTACACATTATGGCAGCAGAGTTCCCTTTTTTTACAAATTACGGCAGGAAGTCCCCCATTTTTTACACATTACGGCAGGCAGTCCCCTTTTTTACACATTACGGCAGGCAGTCCCCCCTTTTTACACATTACGGCAAGCAGTCCCCCTTTTTTACACATTATGCTAGACAGTCCCCCTTTTTACACATTACGGCAGGCATTCCCCCTTTTTTACGCTTTACGATAGGCAGTCCCTCTTTTTCATGCATTACAGCAGGCAGTCCCCCTTGTTTACGCATTACTGCAGGCAGTCCCCCTATTTTGCGCATTACGGCAGGCAGTCCCCCCTTTTTACGCATTATTGCAGGCAGTCCCCCTTTTTACGCATTACTGCAGGCAGTCCCCATTTTTTACACATTATGGAAAGCTATCCCCTTTTTTACGCTTTACAGCAGGCAGGCCCCCTTTTTTACACATTACGGCAGGCAGGCCCCCTTTTTTCACATTACGGTAGGCAGTACCCCTTTTTTACGCATTACTGCAGGCAGTCCCCCCTTTTTACGCATTACTGCAGGCCGGCCCCATTTTTTACACATTATGGAAAGCTATCCCCTTTTTTACGCTTTAAAGCAGGCAGTCCCCCTTTTTTACGCATTATGGCAGGCAGTCACCCTTTTTTATGCATTACGGCAGGCAGTCCCCCTTTTTTACGCATTACGGCAGGCAGTCCCCCTTTTTTTACGCATTACGGCAGGCAGTCCCCCCTTTTTACGCATTATTGCAGGCAGTCCCCATTTTTACGCATTACTGCAGGCAGTCCCCATTTATTACACATTATGGAAAGCTGTACTCTTTTTTACGCTTTACAGCAGGCAGTCCTTCTTTTTTACGCATTATAGCAGGCAGTCCCCCTTTTTTACGCATTACAGCACGCAGTCCCCCTTTTTTACGCATTAATACAGGCAGTCCCCCTTTTTTACATATTACTGCAGGCAGTCCCGCTTTTTACACATTATGGGTGGGGAGGGAAAGGAAGGAGAGAGAGAGAGAGTTAGTTATACTCACCACCTGTGCCAGCATGATAGATGCGCCTCTCCTCTCCACACCGCTTCCGTCTTCCTGCTCTGCCCTCTTGGCAGCACAGGGCATTGTGAATGGGCTGGAGGCGGGCTGGGAGAGACGTCATCTCTCCCAGCACACTGGTCACGTGGGGAGCAGAGGGGGAGCTGTAGCACTGCCCGGCTACCTGTGTGAGTGGTAGCCGGGCAATGCAGCTGGGGGCCGGCCGGTGACAGGCAGGGAGACGCGGCCAGGACACCTCAGTGCGGCGGCGGCGATAGTGGCGGCACGGCGACACGGCTGGTGTTGCTAGTGGTCCTGTGCCTCCAGCGCATCTGAGTGGGTGTAGGGAGTGCAGAGAGTGCGCTTTGTGCAAGGAACCACTAGCACACACCTAGTTACGGCACTGAATCTTCTTACAACAGAGGTTCAATCAGGTACAAGTTGAGTATCCCTTATCCAAAATTCAAAATCCCACATTTTTGGGTCCCCTACTGAGATGATCACAAACATTATATATATTATATATATTATTTATAAATATATATATTTATAGATAGTGTATATAATACATATGTCATTATCTCAGTAGAGTACCAAAAAATGTGGGATTTTGAATTTTGGATAAGGGATACTCAACCTGTAATACTTATTAATAGCAATTTTGAGGCACGGCAAAATGTAAACTTCTCTGTTTAAACATCCCGGAGAGATGTGAACCTGCTACATTTCTCCAGGCAGGTCCATAACTAGGTGTGTGCAGATGGTGCTCAGCACACAGCGCATTTTTCCAGCACTGGAACTGGGAGTATTCCCTGCCACCTTCCTCTTCCCTCTGTGGCCCAGAACATGCTGCTCTCATTTCTTTGCCCACTTCGACTCCTGCTGCTTCCTCCTCCACGTTCAATGTTTTGCCTGTAGGAAGTGGCTGGACGTACAAGGGGCTAACTGCAAAGTTGGGCTTGGACTCCAAACATCTGATACCCTGTCTCCAGTGGATGCTGACATGTCAAGAGGTAAGGGCATGGCCTGCGGGCACTGATCATGTACTGGAGGTAACAAGAGTTTGTTGTGGAGTTTGCCATGCCCTCAGTAATTCTGATCTGCAACAAAGGAGGTAGGAAAATCCAGCAGCCGGTGTGGCATATACTGCGTCTCTACGCTGCCTGCTGTCAAATACATATCTTGTGGGGATTCATCCAGGACCATAACTATATGTGTGCCGAGTGTGCTCAGCTCATGGTGCATAGGCAACCAGCACACCAAACCCACCAGGCACCCGCCTACCACCACTGCCTCCTGTATCCTCCGAAAACTGGCCAGTACCCGCGATCACTGCTGCAACCCGCCAACCCGCAGCTGGCCTATCTCCCTTCAAGGAAGTCCTGTCTGTCAGCTCAGCTGTCAGCTTTGTTGCATGCAGAGCTCCAGAGCTCTGCAATCCATTCAGTACACACATGTAGGAGGGAGAGTGCAGCGCAGTACCGGACAGAGGCAGCAGTATGGTGAGTCACAGAGGTGGGGAAAGGTTATAGGGGGCAGCATGAACACACACTGGGCTCAGCGGCTCCACACTGACCGTCCCTCACTGTTCCCTATATTCACCCTCATTGCAGCCTACACTCACCTCACTGCTTCCTACTATCACTCTCCCTTACTGTTCTCTATAACAACCTTAACTCACTGCTCACTACACCCACTCTCTCTGCTCCCCTCACTCACTACTGCTTACACTCACCCTCATGGCTCCCTAAACTCACTGCTCCCTACACCCTCTCTCTCTGCTTCCCTCACTCACTTCTCCCTACACTCACCCTCACTCCTCCCTACACCAACTCTCTTTGCTCCCCTCACACACTGCTCCCTACACCTTTCCTCACTGTTCCCTACACTCAACCAGCCTCACTGCTCCCTACACCCACCCTCACTGTGCCCTACACTCACCCTCACTACTTCCTACTCCCACCCTTCCTTACTGCTTTCTATAACAACCTTCACTTATTGCTCCCTATGTCCACTCTCTCTGCAACCCTCACTCACTGCTCCCTACACCCTTCCTCACCATTTTCTACACTGCTTTATAAACTCACCTTCACTCACTGCTCACTACACCCTTTTATATTGTGAGCTCTACATGGCATAATGTGCATCAGGGGCTCTACCTGGCATAATATGGGCTTTACCTGGCATATTGTGTATCAATGACTCTACCTAGCATAATGTGGGCTCTACCTGGCATAATGTGTATCAGGGGCTCTACCTGGCATAATGTGGGCTCTACCTGGCATACTGAGAATCAGGGATCAGGGGTTCTACCTGGAATAATATATATCAGGGGCTCTATCTGGCATAATGTGTGTCAAGGGCTCTACCTGGTATAATGTGGGCTCTACCTGGCATAATGTGTATCAGGGACTCTACCTGGCATAATGCGTATCGGGGCCTCTACTGTGGTGTAATGTGTGTAAAGGGTATTATTGTGTGGTGTAATGGGAATAACGGAAACTACTGTGCCATGTAATCTGAACTGGTAATATTCTGTGGCCATGCACCTTATCAACAAAGCCACACCCCAATAAATTTTGGACGCACACCTTCAGCACACACTGACACTATTTTGAATATGGTGGGAGAGGGGACACCAATTCTATTTCTGGCACAGGGCACCAACATGTCTAGTTACAGCACTGTCTCCAGGGCAGTCCTTCTGCGACTCTCCAGCGCCAACCCCTCTGTATCTCTATAGCAACATCCCCCATGTCTCCACAACGCAATCCACCTTGCATCTTTACAGTACCATTAGCCCGTGTATTTCTTCAGTACCATCATCCTACAGTATGTGTCTCCAGCCCACTCCCCTGCATTTCTCCAGCTCACCCCCCTGCATCTCTCCAGCTCATCCAATTATATCTATTATAGTGAATCTGGAACTTCAGCTGTGACTTATACGTTTTACACTGAACTCTTTTGAACCATGATTTAAGCAATATAGCATTGTGTCTTGTTATTTTCACAATCCACTCATGTTTAGCAAAGTACAGTATATACTTTGTTTTGTAATAACTGTGTGCTAAGGTGTTACTGCTTAAACATTGATTATATGTTTCTCTGACAGACATGATTAATCTGCCTAAATCAGAGACCTAATGGTTAAAAACCTTGTTAACATTTTATTACCTTTGGTGAACCTTTAAACCTTTGCTGTGCTTTTGTTTCACATTCAAACTCACTTGACCTATGATTTAAGCAATAGAACACTGTATCATATCAATTTTACTGTCTCCTCAGTTTGGATACAAAATTCCTTTAGTTTGGAACAACTGTACCTATCCCTGCATGCTATTGTATGGTTAGAGGCTATCAGTTGAACACTAGGTATTCTGAGTTTCTCTTACGTCCTAGAGGATGCTGGGGTCCACATTGGTACCATGGGGTATAGACGGGTCCACCAGGAGCCATTGGCACTTTAAGAGTTTGAGAGTGTGGGCTGGCTCCTCCCTCTATGCCCCTCGTACCAGACTCAGTTTAGAAAATGTGCCCGGAGGAGCCGGTCACAGCTAGGGGAGCTCTCCAGAGTTTCCTTAGTAAAAGTTCTTTTTTAGAGTTTATTGTTTTACAGGGAGGCTGCTGGCAACAGCCTCCCTGCAGTGAGGGACTTAGGGGGGGGGAAGGGGGAGCAGTGTCCACCCTCAGGGCCGGATTAATAATGGGGCTGATGGAGCTGCAGCTCCAAGCCCACCATCAGAATAGGCCCACAGCTTCTGTACACTGTTGCTCTGTAGACAGGAATTTATTTTCCTTCTATAGCAGCCTGTCTGTGGCCATCCAAACCCCGCCCCCAGTTGCAACTATCACACCCCCCTTTCCCCCCGCCCGCCAGTGAATCGAACGCTGCCGCCCACGGCACAGCGGAAGCTTTCATTGTCCTCCCTGGCTCCCTGCGCCGCTTACGCACACTGAAGCGGCTCCTCCTCTGCAGTGTGTCCCACCCGCCACCACCGCACCTGAAGCTGAACGACACTCACCGTCAGATCCTCCAGGGACTCCACCAGCAGGCAGCCCGGCAACAGGTGTCTGATCTTCATGACCTGCTGACTGCTGCTGTGTATAGATATTACAGGTATGCAGCTGCAGGGCACTGGATCATTAAAATTATTATCTATATAATGTTTTTAAAACTATACCTAATATGTTAATATAGACAGCACAAATAAATATATATATATATATATATATATAGTGTGTTAATATAATTTGTACATGTTTACATATATGTATATATATATATATATATATATGTATATATATATATATTTATATATATATATATATATATATATATATTTATATCTTCTGTGTGGAACGTAGCAGTTCCCTCTATTGAAGAACATTGGCCCTCATTCCGAGTTGTTCGCTCGGTAAAAATCTTCGCATCGCAGCGATTTTCCGCTTAATGCGCATGCGCAATGTCCGCACTGCGACTGCGCCAAGTAAATTTGCTATGCACTTAGTAATTTTACTCACGGCTTTTTCATCGGTCTGGCGATCGTAATGTGATTGACAGGAAATGGGTGTTACTGGGCGGAAACAGGCCGTTTTATGGGCGTGTGGGAAAAAACGCTACCGTTTCCGGAAAAAACGCAGGAGTGGCCGGAGAAACGGAGGAGTGTCTGGGCGAACGCTGGGTGTGTTTGTGACGTCAAACCAGGAACGACAAGCACTGAACTGATCGCAGATGCCGAGTAAGTCTGAACCTACTCAGAAATTGCTACGAGGTGTGTAATCGCAATATTGCGATTACTTCGTTCGCAATTTTAAGATGCTAAGATTCACTCCCAGTAGGCGGCGGCTTAGCGTGAGCAACTCTGCTAAAATCGCCTTGCGAGCGAACAACTCGGAATGACCTCCATAGGCAGCACTCACATACCCCTTTCACACCACACAAATAACCCGGTTTCGACCCAGTATATTGCCGAGTCGACACGGGTCGCTGTGCAGTGTGAAAGGGGCCATGGACGAATTCCCGGTTCACCTGACCCGGTGATTCAACCAGGGTTATAAGAAGGGTTATTCCTGGATAATTACCGGGTCAGTGGCATGGTGAACAAGTTACCCGGTACCCATCCACTGCATAGGGAGAGGCAGCGCAGAGATGATGTCATCTCGCAACACCATCTCCGTCTCCGCAGCCTGCTCCGTCCCCGCCCTCTGGATGGCAACCCGACCCAGCATGTTGCCGGGTCGGGATCGCGGTGCATATGCTGGGTCCCACCCGGGAAGGGCCTGTTTCCAATTCCCAGGTGGGACCCGGCATTGCGATCTGAAAGCAGTTAGACTGGTTAAAAATAGAGTATTGTTCTATCAAAGCATTATGGGGTAGATGTATTATGCGGTGTATTATGCGGCGATCCCGAATAGGGTCACTATCCCGGTGCTGGAATCCTGACAGCCAGGATCCAGAACAACCAGCCGCCAGGACACAGGACATGTAAGGTGCATGGGAGGGGTATTTACAGGTTTAGGCTTCAGAGTAGGGTTAGAGTTACGCTGCACTCGGGGTGGAGGGGAGTTAGGTTTAGGCTGCTGGGAGGGGGTTTAGGCACCCCCCAGGTACAGTTAAGCTTAGGCTGGGGGGGGGAGAGTTAGGTTTAGGCTGCAGGGAGGGGGGGTTAGGGATACAGTAGGCTGCTGGGGGATTTAGGGTTAGGCAGCGGGAGGAGGAGAGTTAGGTTTAGGCTGTGGGGAGGGCGGGGGAGGGTTAGGGTGCAAGGGGGGGGGGTAAGTATACATAACTTCCCATGATGGGATTCAGATCTTCGGGATGCCGTGGTCGGTATTCTGACCGCTGGCATCCCGCCCGCTGGCAAATCAATACCAACCTGTTTGAGGCTCGCAGGACTTTTCATCAGATCATGCAATGTTGTGCAGTACAACAAAATCAAGCAAGAACAGAGAGGGCCGCGTCTTACCTTAAATAAGATTTTAATACTGAGGTTATGTACAGTATGTGTGTAGCGTTCCTCCGGCAACCGGAGCCAAAACCTCTGGGTATGATACACAGTGCCAGAGATGCGCCACACACACACAAACACACACACACACACACACACACACACACACACACACACACACACACACACACACACACAGCCTCACCATTAAGATCTTATTATGTGTGTATTATCTTATACTAGGTGATTCATCGCACCCTATGGGTGCTCTTCACACCGTCGCAAGGGGCTACGCCCCTTTAACCCTTTCACACTCTTGGGGTGTGCCGAGGGTGGGGGAGGCGCGGATGCATCAACTACTCACCAGAAAGTAAAAGGATCATGGCCTGCATCCAGCCACCTCTCCTATATATTTGGGCAGATCTGTCACTCTAAGACTCTGACTCCGCCCAGCATTGTGACTCCACCCAGCGTTAGGAAATGAGTCACAGATCTGGGCTAATATATAGGAGATGTGTGTGTGTGTATGTGTGTATTAGCAGCGTGGCTGGTGGATTAATCATATGTTTGTAATTGTATCTAACTGGGATCTCTGCATTTACTATTATATAGGATGTAAAGATTTTTACTGGTCTATTAGACTGCTGGTGGAATTTGTTTTCTTGTCTACACTCTACAGTAGGTTAATTCCTCCTTTCACGCACCTGTGATGGGCTTTTAAATTTATTTCAGCAACTACCATTTCTCTTACGTCCTAGAGGATGCTGGGGACTCCGTAAGGACCATGGGGATAGACGGGCTCCGCAGGAGACATGGACACTTTAAGAAAGACTTTAGATCTGGTGTGCACTGGCTCCTCCCTCTATGCCTCTCCTCCAGACCTCAGTTTGATACTGTGCCCAGTGGAGACTGGGTGCTTTTCAGAGAGCTCTCCTGAGCATTCTGACAGAAAGTATATTTGTTAGGTTTTTTATTTTCAGGGAGCCTGCTGGCAACAGACTCCCTGCAGCGAGGGACTGAGGGGAGAGAAGAAGACCTACTTCTGTGAGTTTCAAGGTTCTGCTTCTTAGGCTACTGGACACCATTAGCTCCAGAGGGAGGCAGAACACAGGTCTCACCCTGGAGTTCGTCCCGGAGCCCCGCCGCCGTCCTCCTCACAGAGCCGGAAGATAGAAGCCGGGTGAGTATGAGAAGAAAAGAAGACTTCAGAGGCGGCAGAAGACTTCATGATCTTCACTGAGGTAACGCACAGCAGTGCAGCTGTGCGCCATTGCTCCCACACACCTCACACACGGCAGTCACTGTAAGGGTGCTGTTACGCACACCAGTGCTAACAGGAGTATACCGGTGTATGAACAGAGAGGGGAGCGAAGCAAACAAACTCACAGACAGTATAACATAACATACACAGGAGGTGATGGAATAACTAATAAACACAAAGTGAACGGAGAAGCCCAAAGGCTCAGGAATTGGGTGTCTCCCTAGTGTCAGGAATGCTCAGATGGAATAGAGCGGACAATGAAGCGAGGTGTGGTGATTTAACATGTGGAGCACCTGAAATGATGTTGCTAAGAGCAACAGAAAAAACCCCAAAGGGTTACCAACGGGTGTGGGAATAAACTCCTTGGTCAGAGATAGAAATATAGACACAAGGAGAGTATCCACAATCCTAACCCCCACTTGCAGGGCACAGTTTCAGCTTACTGCCACTAAACTGACACCTGGACGCCCTGCACAGTGAGGGAGGATTAAGCAAGCAGGTCTGAGAGTACAGCCGCAAACCTGCTGGGTTCACAGAATAGCAAAAGAACCCCAGCAGGTCAAACAACTGACTCCAGTCTTACTGCTAGGTCTGGATTGGTAGAATGAAGTACCGAATCCCAAAGTCACACAGTACTAGCTAACTCTCTGGAACTGACTAACAAACAAAGATTCAGCAGCATTTGCCTAGCCTGAGAGGATGGTTTATATAGCAGGTGCTGTCCACGCCCCACTCAGACCTCACAGACTGTGAGCACAAAACCAGCGCCGGATTCCCTGCCATGCACAGAGCCTGTAACCACTACACAGTAAAAACCCGGACCGGAGTATCAGCTGCGCTCATGGTACTTCGCTAACACTTGCCTCCCGGTTGCCATGGCGACGTGGCAGCACAGAGCAGGAGATCCTAACAGTACCCCCCGTCTGACGAGGGGTCAAAGAACCCCTACCACCGGGTTTATCGGGGAACTGTGAGAAGAAGGAGCGTATCAGTCTGGGGGCATGAAGATCACAACTGCGCACCCACGACCGCTCCTCCGGGCCATACCCCTTCCAGTGCGCCAAAAATGATAGCCGACCCCGAACCATCTTGGAGTCAAGAACCCTTTCAACCACAAACTCCCTCTGACCCCGTATCAGAAGAGGAGAAGGTCTTCCACTGGAAGAAGGATTACTAACCGCCAGTTTTAAAAGGGAACAATGAAATGTTTTATTGATACCCAATGAACGGGGCAGATCTAACTGAAATGCCACCGGATTGATAACCCTGGTGATCTTATAAGGGCCGATGAACCGGGGGCCTAACTTATGAGATGGCTGTCTCAACTTCAAATTCTTGGTGGACAACCAGACGAAGTCTCCTCATTTGAAGCTGCAGGGTCTTCTCCGCTTATCAAAAACCCTTTTGGTCACTAATGACACAGACACAAGGGCTTTCTTCACTTTCCTCCAAATACCCCTAAGGACCGAAACAACAGAGGAACCACCAGGCGTGGAATCCAGGGGGTCAAAAGAATTGGCCTTAGGATGATGCCCATACACACAAAGGAAGGGAGAGATCCCTGTAGCAGAGTGAGCCGCGTTGTTATAGGCAAACTCCGCCATGGACAGATGAGCAACCCAGTCAGTATGACACTTGGAGACATAACACCTGAGGAACTGCTCCAAGGACTGGTTCACCCTCTCAGTCTGCCCATTAGACTGTGGATGGTAGCCTGACGACAAGCTCACAGAAATCTGGAGATCAGAACAAAATGCCCTCCAGAATTTGGCCACAAACTGGGATCCACGGTCAGAGACCACATCAAGTGGCAACCCGTGGAGGCGCACAACATGCTGCATAAATAACTCAGACAGGCGTCTGGCCGATGGCAACCCAACCAGTGGAACGAAATGCGCCATCTTCGAAAACCTGTCAACGACAACCCAAATGGCTGTAATCTCCGAGGATTTGGGCAAGTCCACTACAAAATCCATGGAAATGTGGGTCCATGGCTTAGACGGAATAGAGAGTGGATGTAATGGGCCGACAGGAACCCCTCTAGGAGTTTTATTTCGGGCACAAACGTCACATGCCCGAACCCACTGATCCACATCCCTAGCCACCGAGGGCCACCACACCGCCCTAGACAGCAACTCCCGAGTTCTGGCAATACCCGGATGCCCTGCCGACCTCTTGGCATGGAATTCCAGGAACACTCGCTGTCTTAACCTAGGAGGCACAAACAAGAGACCTACCGGAAGGTCTGGAGGAGCCTGCTCCTGTGCTCTAAGGACTAATGACAAGAGGTCCTGGGTAATGCCCACTTTAATACACGATGGGGACACAATGGGCAATGGCTCCTCGGTGGTCTCTTGAACTGGAGCAAAACTCCGCGAGAGCGCATCAGCCTTGATGTTTTTTGACCCAGGGCGATATGTTATCAAAAAATTAAAGCGAGCAAAAAACAAAGCCCATCGTGCCTGCCTGGCATTGAGCCGCTTCGCTGAGTCTAAATATGCCAGATTCTTATGGTCGGTGAGAATTGAGACCACAAACTTAGCCCCCTCAAGCCAGTGTCTCCACTCCCCGAGTGCATCCTTTATAGCCAACAATTCCCGGTTACCCACATCATAATTCATCTCGGCAGATGAAAATTTACGGGAAAAGTAAGCACAGGGATGAAGGCGATTATCAGACACCCCCATCTGAGAGAGCACTGCCCCAATACCTATCTCAGAGGCATCCACTTCTACCACAAAAGGACGCTCTGGATCTGGGTGTCGCAGCACCTTGGCCGAGACAAATGCCCTTTTGAGACGGGCAAAGGCCTCTTTGGCCTCACAAGACCAGTGAGCAACATCCGCCCCTTTCTTAGTGAGTGCCACCAAGGGGGCCACTATAGACGAAAATCCAGCGATAAACCGTCTATAAAAATTTGCAAAGCCCAGAAAACGCTGAAGCGCCTTCAAACTAGTGGGCTGCACCCAATCCAGAACTGCCTGTACCTTAGAACCCTCCATTTGGAAACCTTCTGAGGAGATAATATACCCTAGAAATGTGATTTGCTGGACTTCAAACTCGCACTTCTCCAGCTTCGCCCCAAGCTGGTGGTCTCTGAGTTTCTGGAGGACTAAGCGTACATGCTTCCGATGTTCCTCCAGGGAATGAGAGAAGATTAGGATGTCATCTAGATAAACAACTAAGAATCTATCCAAATATTCCCTGGAAGACTGCCGGGGCATTAGAGAGCCCAAAAGGCATCACCAAATATTCATAATGCCCTGAGTGGGTATTAAAGGCAGTCTTCCATTCATCCCCCTCTCTTATTCGGATTAGATTGTAAGCACCGCGTAGGTCAATCTTAGAAAAAATGGTGGCAGTACGAAGCTGGTCAAACAAAACCGAAATGAGAGGCAGTGGGTACGAGTTTTTAATCGTGATACGGTTCAATTCCCTGAAGTCGATGCAGGGTCGCAACGAACCGTCCTTTTTACCCACGAAGAAGAACCCCGACCCAACTGGGGACTGTGAGGGTCTGATAAATCCCTTAGCCAAGTTCTCCTGAATGTACTCTGCCATAGCCTGAGTCTCAGGACGTGACAGGGAGTACAACCTGCTCTTGGGAAGCTTAGTATCCGGCAACAAATCAATGGCACAGTCATAGGGGCGATGGGGAGGTAGTACCTCCGCAACTTTTTTGGAGAACACATCCGCAAATCTGCATAACATCCTGGCAATCCTGGCAAACTTAGCTGCGAGAGCCTGACTGGAAGGCTCAAGCAACTCCTGAAACAATCACTACCCCAACTAAGAATCTCCCCAGAGACCCAGTCAAATTGAGGGTTATGGGCCCTTAACCAGGGTAACCCCAAAACCAATGGGGCAAAAGAACAGACAGTCACATAAAAAGACAATTTTTCAGAGTGTGTGGCTCCAATAAACAAAGGAATTTGGCTGGTGCCGGAGGTAATTTTACCCTGGGACAATGGTTCCCCGTTTAACCCACAGATCTCAATCTCTGATGCCAAAGGTACTGAGGGAACAGAGTGTTCCAGGGCAAATTGACGGTCCATGAAAACCCCATCGGCCCCACTGTCAACAAAGGCCTCAGTCTTGACAGTTTGACCGAGGATCTCCAAGGTCACCGGAATGAGAAAAGTATTTTTGGGAAATTCTGACTTCTGGCCTGACAGGATATTTCCCATCACCCTCAGGCCCTGAAGTTTTCCGGTTTTTCTGGGCAGGATACTACAACATGACCTTTATTCCCACAGTACAAACACAAACCCTGCTGTCTCCTCCGCGTCTTCTCACGCGAGGAGAGGCGGGTAGCCCCAATCTGCATAGGCTCCTCGGAATATTCCTCAGAGTCTGAGGTTCCCTTCGGAAAAAAGGAAACTGCGGTCTCCCTTTCAAGCCTACGCTCTCTCAGCCGTCTATCCACCCGGATGGATAACTGCATGAGCTGATCTAAGCTATCAGGCGAGGGATATTGAACCAGTTGGTCCTTTATTTGGTCAGAAAGGCCCCTTCGGTACTGGTTTCTCAGGGCTGGGTCATTCCACTGGGTATCATGAGCCAACCTCCGAAACTCCGTACTATAAACCTCAGCTGGCCGTCGCCCTTGCTTAAGAACCGTAATCTGAGCCTCGGCTGAAGCCATCTTGTCAGGGTCATCATACAGAATGCCCAGTGCCGTTAAAAAAGCATCAACACTTTTAAGCGATGGACAGTCAGGCTGTAACCCATATGCCCAGACCTGTGGGTCTCCTTGTAGCAAGGAAATCACCATGCCCACCCGCTGAATCTCCGACCCAGAAGACTGGGGCCTAAGCCTGAAATATAGCTTACAGCTCTCCTTGAAACAAAAGAACTGCGAGCGATCTCCAGAAAAACGATCCGGGAGATTTACTTTCGGCTCCTTAACCCCTGAACTTGCCGCTGCTGCTGCGGGAGCTCCGCTAGCGGCCTGCGGGGTGTTCATTTTAATGGACATCTCATTAAATTGTCGAGTCAGGACCTGCACCTGATCGACCACCTGTTGCAAAGTATTTTGAGGGGTATGCTCCATATTCCCACAAAATTTCAACAGGAGTAGGGCTGCTGAATATGTTACGCACACCAGTGCTAACAGGAGTATACCGGTGTATGAACAGAGAGGGGAGCGAAGCAAACGAACTCACAGACAGTATAACATAACATACACAGGAGGTGATGGAATAACTAATAAACACAAAGTGAACGGAGAAGCCCAAAGGCTCAGGAATTGGGTGTCTCCCTAGTGTCAGGAATGCTCAGATGGAATAGAGTGGACAATGAAGCGAGGTGTGGTGATTTAACATGTGGAGCACCTGAAATGATGTTGCTAAGAGCAACAGAAAAAACCCCAAAGGGTTACCAACGGGTGTGGGAATAAACTCCTTGGTCAGAGATAGAAATATAGACACAAGGAGAGTATCCACAATCCTAACCCCCACTTGCAGGGCACAGTTTCAGCTTACTGCCACTAAACAGACACCTGGACGCCCTGCACAGTGAGGGAGGATTAAGCAAGCAGGTCTGAGAGTACAGCCGCAAACCTGCTGGGTTCACAGAATAGCAAAAGAACCCCAGCAGGTCAAACAACTGACTCCAGTCTTACTGCTAGGTCCGGATTGGCAGAATGAAGTACCGAATCCCAAGGCCTATTCGCAGTAAGCAACAAGTAAATACAAAGTCACATAGTACTAGCTAACTCTCTGGAACTGACTAACAAACAAAGATTCAGCAGCATTTGCCTAGCCTGAGAGGATGGTTTATATAGCAGGTGCTGTCCACGCCCCACTCAGACCTCACAGACTGTGAGCACAAAACCAGCGTCGGATTCCCTGCCGTGCACAGAGCCTGTAACCACTACACAGTAAAAACCCGGACAGGAGTATCAGCTGCGCTCAGGTTACTTCGCCAACACTTGCCTCCCGGTTGCCATGGCGACGTGGCAGCACAGAGCAGGAGATCCTAACAGGTGCAGGGCGCAGGTGGGGGTGGCGCCCTGGGCAGCAATATAAACCTCTTTCTGGCAAAAGAGATATATATACAGCTTGGCACTGTATATATAAAGAGCCCCCGACAGTTTTTATTATATTTAAGCGGGACAGAAGCCCGCCGCCGAGGGGGCGGGGCTTCTCCCTCAGCACTCACCAGCGCCATTTTCTCCACAGCACAGCTGAGAGGAAGCTCCCCGGACTCTCCCCTGCTTATCCACGGTGAAAGGGGGTTTCAGAGAAGAGGGGGGGGGGGGGCACATAATTGGCAGCAAATAATAGTATTACAGCGTAACTGGGTAAACACATTGTGTGTTTTTTCCTGGGGTATTAGCGCTGGGTGTGTGCTGGCATACTCTCTCTCTCTCTGTCTCTCCAAAGGGCCTTGTGGGGGAACTGTCTTCAGATAAGAGGATTCCCCGAGTGTGTGGTGTGTCGGTATGTGTGTGTCGACATGTCTGAGGTAAAAGGCTCTTCTAAGGAGGAGATGGAGCAAATGTGTGTGTGTGGTGTCTCCGTCGACAACGCCGACACCTGACTGGATATGTGGAATTAAGTGCTGAGGTAAATTTATTGCACAAAAGATTAGAGAACAGACAGGGAATCTACCCATGTCTGTCCCTATGTCACAGAGACCTTCAGAGTCCCAAACGCCCACTATCCAAAATAATAGACACTGATACCGACACGGAGTCTGACTCCAGTGTCGACTACGATGATGCAAAGTTACAGCCAAAACTGGCAGAAAAGTATTCAATATATGATTATTGTAATAAAAGATGTTTTGCATATCACTGATGACCCATCTGTCCCTGACACGAGGGTACACATGTTTAAGGGGAAGAAAGCTGAGATAACATTTCCCCCCTCTCATGAACCAAATGAATTGTGTGAAAAAGAGAGGGAATCTCCAGACAAGAAACTGCAGTTTCCCAAAAGAATTCTCATGGCGTATCCTTTCCCTGCTAGGGCCAGGATACGATGGGAATCCTCCCCTAGGGTGGACAAGGCATTGACATGTTTACCCAAAAGGTAGCGCTGATACAGCTACCCTCAGGGATCCTGCAGATAGCATGCAGAAAAGTACTTTGAAGTCCATTTACACACATTCTGGTACACTACTCAGACCGGCGATTGTGTCGGCAGGGGTTTATAGCGCTGTAGCAGTGTGGACAGATACCTTATCAGCGGAGATTGAAACCCTAGATAAGGATAAGGATACCATGTTATTGACCCTAGGATATATAAAAGATGCTGTCTTATATATAAGACATGCTCAAAGAGACATTGGTCTACTGGGTTCTAGAGTCAACGCTATGTCGATTTCTGCTAGACGTGTCCTGTGGAAGATGCAATGGACAGGTGATGCCGACTAAAAGAGGCATATGGAGGTTTTACCTTACAAGGGTGAGGAATTGGGTGGAGAAGGGCTCTCGGAACTGGTCTCCACAGCTATAGCTGGTAAATCTGATCTTTTGCCTTATATTCCCTCACAGCCTAAGAAAGTACGACATTATCAAATGCAGTCCTTTCGGTCGCAGAAAAACAAGTACGAGGAGCGTCCTTTCTTACCAGAGGTAAGGGCGCAGGACACAGCTAGTTCCCAGGAACAGAAGTCCCCCCTGGCCTCTACTAAATCCACAGCATGACGCTGGGGCTCCGCTAAAGGAGTCCGCCCCAGTGGGAGCACGTATTCGACTCTTCAGCCACATCTGAGTTCACTCACAGGTGGATCCCTGGGCAATAGAAATTGTTTCTCAGGGTTACAAGCTAGAATTCGAAGAGGTGCCTCCTCGCCGGTTTTCCTTATTGGCCCTACCGGCTTCTCCACCAGAAAGGGAGATAATATTAAATACAATTCACACATTGTATCTCCAACAGGTGGTGCTCAAGGTTCCCCTCCTTCAACAAGGATGGGGATATTACTCAACCTTGGCTGTAGTCTCGAAACCGGATGGTTCGGTCAGACCTATTTTAAAATTAAAATCTCTGAACCTATACTTGAAAAGGTTCAAATTCAAGGTGGAATCGCTCAGAGCGATCATCGCGAGCCTGGAAGGGGGGGATTTTATGGTGTATCTAGACATAAAGGCTGCATACCTTCATGTTCCCATTTATCCAACCCATCAGGCGTACCTGAGAATTACGGTACAGTATTGTCATTACCAATTTCAGGGTAATTGGTGGAAATGATGGTGCTCCTACGCAAGCAAGGAGTCATAATTATCCCATACTTGGATGATCTCCTAATAAGGGCGAGATCAAAAGAGCAGTTGTTGAACAGCGTGTCACTTCGCTGAAGGTGTCACGGCAACTCGGCTGGATTCTCAATATCCCGAAGTCACAGTTGGTTCCTATGACTCGTCTGCCCTTCTTGGGTATGATTCTGAATACGGACCAGAAATGGGTTTATCTTCCGATAGAGAAGGCCCAGGAACTAATGACTCTGGTAAAAAATCTATTAAAGCCAAAACAGGTGTCAGTGCATCACTGCACTTGGGTCCTGGGAAAGATGGTGGCATCTTACGGGGCCATTCCCTTCGGCAGGTTCCATGCGAGGACTTTCCAATGGGATCTACGGGACAAGTGGTCCAGATCACATCTACAGATGCATCAGTTAATCACCATATCCTCTAGGGCCAGGGTGTCTCTCCTATGGCGGCTGCAGAGTGCTCACCTTCTGCAGGGTCGCAGGTTCGCCATCCAGGACTGGATTCTGGTAGCCACGGACGCGAGCCTCCGAGGTGGGGGAGCAGTCACACAGGGAAGAAACTTCCAAGGTCTTTGTGTCAAGTCAAAAAACTTGTATTCAAATCAACATCCTGGAGCTGAGGGCCATATACAACGCCCTTCGGCAAGCGGAAACATTGCTTCGCGACCTACCGGTTCTGATCCAGTCAGACAACATCACCGCAGTGGCTCATGTAAACCGCCAAGGTGGCACAAAGAGCAGAGTGCAATTGGCAGAAGCCACCAGGATTCTCCGCTGGGCGGAAAATCATGTAAGCGCATTTTCAGCAGTTCATTCCGGGAGTGGACAACTGAGAAGCAGACTTCCTCAGCAAACACGACCTGCATCCAAGAGAGGACTTCTTTAGGAAGCCTTTGCACAGATTGCAAGTCAGTGGGAACTGCCACAGATAGACATGACGGCGTCCCGCCTCAACAAGAAGCTACAGAGGTATTGCACCAGGTCAAGAGACCCTCAGGCAGTAGCTGTAGATGCCCTAGTGACACCGTGGGTGTTCCAGTCGGTCTGTGTATTTCCCCCTCTTCCTCTCATACCCAAGGCGTTGAGAATAGTAAGAAAAAGAGGAGTGAGAACAATCCTCATTGTTCCAGATTGTCCACGAAGGACCTGGTATCTGGATCTGCAGGAAATGCTCACAGAAGATCCGTGGCCTCTTCCTCTAAGACAGGACCTGTTGCAACAGGGGCCCTGTCTATTCCAAGACTTACCGCTGCTGCGTTGGAATGCATGACGGATGAACGCCGGATCCTAGCGGATAAGGGTATTCTGGATGAGGTCATGCCTACGCTAATAAAGGCTAGGAAGGACATGACATCTAAACATTGTCACAGTATATGACGAAAATATGTTTCTTGGTGTGAGGCCAGGAATGCTCCTACGGAAGAATTCCATCTGGGCCGTTTCCTTCACTTCCTGCAAACTGGAGTGAATTTCGGCCTAAAATTAGGATCTTTTAAGGTTCAGATTTCGGCCTTATCTATTTTCTTTCAAAAGGAATTGGCCTTTCTCCCTGAAGTACAAACTTTTGTGAAGGGAGTACTGCATATTCAGCCTCCTTTTGTACCTCCGGTGACGCCTTGGGACCTTAACGTGGTGTTAAGTTTCATTAAGTCACACTGGTTTGAACCACTTAAAACGGTGGAGTTGAAATATCTCACTTGGAAGGTGGTCATGTTATTAGCCTTGGCTTCGGCTAGGCGAGTGTCGGAATTAGCGGCTTTATCACATAAAAGAACCTATCTGGTTTTCCATATGGATAGAGCGGAATTGCGGACCCGTCCTCAATTCCTGCCAAAAGTGGTTTCATCCTTTCATATGAACTATTGTGGTGCCTGTGGCTACGCGTGACTTGGGGGATCCCGAGTCCCTTGATGTGGTCAGGGCTTTGAAAATTTACGTGGCCAGATCGGCTACAGTCAGAAAAACAGAAGCACTGTTTGTCATGTATGCAACCAACAAGATTGGTGCCCCTGCTTCAAAGTAGACTATTGCTCGCTGGATCTGTAACACGATTCAGCAGGCGCATTCTACGGCGGGATTGCCATTACCTAAATCGGTCAAGGCCCATTCCACTAGGAAGGTGGGCTCTTCTTGGGCGGCTGCCAGAGGGGTCTCTGCGCTACAGCTGTGCCGAGCTACTACTTGGTCGGGTTCAAACTCCTTTGCAAAGTTCTATAAGTTTGGTACCCTGGCTGAGGAGGACCTCCTGTTTGCTCAATCGGTGCTGCAGAGTCATCCGCACTCTCCCGCCCGTTTGGGAGCTTTGGTATAATCCCCATGGTCCTTACGGAGTCCCCAGCATCCTCTAGGACGTAAGAGAAAATAATATTTTAAACCTACCGGTAAATCTTTTTCTCGTAGTCCGTAGAGGATGCTGGGCGCCCGTCCCAAGTGCGGACTACTTCTGCAAGACTTGTATATAGTTATTGCTTAAATAAGGGTTATGTTATAGTCTCATCGGTCTTGGACTGATGCTATGTCGTTTTCATACTGTTAACTGGATAGTATATCACAAGTTATACGGTGTGATTGGTGTGGCTGGTATGAATCTTGCCCTTGGATTAACAAAGATCCTTTCCTCGTACTGTCCGTCTCCTCTGGGCACAGTTTTTCTAACTGAGGTCTGGAGGAGGGGCATAGAGGGAGGAGCCAGTGCACACCAGATCTAAAGTCTTTCTTAAAGTGCCCATGTCTCCTGCGGAGCCCGTCTATCCCCATGGTCCTTACGGAGTCCCCAGCATCCTCTACGGACTACGAGAAAAAGATTTACCGGTAGGTTTAAAATCTTATTTTTTTTGTATCTCTGTTCTGAGACGCGTGGATGGGATTAGTAGTTGGAGGGTGTGCTGGTCCTTGTAGTGCCATATTGGAGGTTCTTGGAGGTCATCCCAGTTAGTTAATTATAGGAAAACTAGCAATTTTCTGGAATGTTTGTTAAAGCAGTTTATATATAAAAATGGTTGCATTATAGTAATAAACCATATTTTGTGTTTTCATTTCTTTATTAATTCAAGGATCAGTAATATAGCAGGTGGTTTATACATCATAAGCAAAGAGGGGAGGGAGACTGTTGTGCTTGAAAGTTGGTGGGTAGCTATGCCCTACATGGTGCTAGCTACACCCCATGACAGACCACACCCCCACAGCACAGGTCACACACACCCATATCACCCCCCCCCCCCCACACACCCCCGGTGGCGCCACACAATAGGCCCTTGAGAAATTTCAGCTCCAGGCCCATGAGGCCCTTAATCTGGCACTGTCCACCCTGCAGGGTCTGAGCCACTGTCTCCGCTGACTGGACACTGAGCTCCAGAGGGGATAGATCGTTCCCCGCCACAGGGGATCGCTCACCCCAGCAGCATGCCAACATCCCCTTGCAGAGCTGAAGATTGTGGCGAGTGAGACACTGAACCCCCTAGCAAGCAGGGGGCCAGTGTGAAGATGGCAGCATCAGGGTAGGAGCGGAGTATTAACTGCGCTCCGGAGGCTCAGAGGTACATAGTGCGGCGCTGTGAGGGGCGCCCTGAGCCAGCGCTACACCCTACACTGGTCACACAGCCTGTCGGGCTCCCAGGATCTCAGCCAGCATTAAACCTCAGGCCAGTATAATCTTATGGACAGCGCTGTCCAGGAAGAAGCAAGTCCCTCCACAACAACTCCAGCTATCTCTCACGGTACCAGGGGATTGTAGAAGGGGGGGGGGGGGGAGGCTGCAAAACGACTGTGTAACCTATTAAGGTGCACAGTCAGCGCTGATAAGGGGTCTCCATTTGTGTTAAAAGCACTGTGTGTGTGGGTTGGCTGCAATCTCTGTGTCTCCTTTGCCATTCTTGCGTGGGAAACTCTGTCTGCACTCCCGTGTGTGTGTGTGGAGTGTCTGTGGTCTCCATTAAGCAATGTCCAGGGTCTCTGTGTCATATGCTGCAGAGGATATGTCCTTTCAGGATGATCCCATTCCATGTAATCAGGATAGCACTGGTTTAGCACAGATACTAGCAAGGGAACCTGAGTGTTTTTCCTCTATCGAATCTGTGATTTCTCAGACTTCTAATAGAGCTGCACAATCTGAATTTGCACCTCAGACTTTACAGGACTCTATGGCAGTCTGGCCCAGTTCTGTTGCCCTCTGCTGTATGTTCCCAAACACGTGTTCTTGCACAGATTAGGCAGGTTGACACGGGTACCATTTCTGACACTGCGGACGGTGATGGGGATATGTTTGGGTGGACTGCATATCATACACAAGTGCAGTTAATGATAGAGGCCATTAGAGATATGTTTAATATTTCTGATACAACGCCTGAGCAGGTTGAGGAGGCTTCCTTCACTTATAAGGGAACCTTGCTACCCTTCCCTGCATCAAAGGCTTTATATGCTATGTTTGAAAAAGCATGGGTTAATCCTGCAAAAAATTCCAGATCCCTAAGAGGATCCAGGTGGTTTTTCCTTTCCCTGTAGAGGATAGGACTGAGTGGGAAACCCGACCGGTATTGCAGCCGGCTGACCGTAAGATTGATAATACGCTCAGCAGGGCCGGCTCTAGGCACGTTCGACTAGAGCGGCCGCGCGGGGCGCCACCCTTAATGGGCGCCGCGCGCTGGCGCCGCCATAGTCGTACCTGGAGCCGGCCCTGTACACTGCAGGCAGCTCTCCCCGCCGTCCCCGGCCTTTCACTGTGTGTGCGCTGCGCTGCGCCGGCGTCTGACGTCAGACGCCGGCGCTGCGCAGCGCGCGTTGAGCGCTCAAGCGGCCGGGAACAGTCGGTGCCCTCAGGCTCAGACGGCAGCACTTCCCCTCCCAGCGCCGCCGCAGGTATTGTTGGGATCATCGGGCACTGTGTGGGTGCATATCTGTCCATGTGGGGGTCATCTGCACTGTAGTGTCATCTGCACTGTGTGTGGGGGCATATCTGTCACTGTGGGGGCATATCTGTCACTGTGTGGGCATATCTGTCACTGTGGGGGCATATCTGTCACTTTGGGGTCATCTGCACTGTGGGGTCATCTGCACTGTGGGGTCACTGGCACTGTGTGTGGGGCATATCTGTCACTGTGGGGTCATCTGCACTGTGGGGGCACTGGCACTGTGTGTGGGGGCATATCTGTCACTGTGGGGGCACTGGCACTGTGTGGGGGCACTGGCACTGTGTGGGGGCATATCTGCACTGTGGGGGCACTGGCACTGTGTGTGGGGGCATATCTGTCACTTTGGGGTCATCTGCACTGTGGGGTCATCTGCACTGTGGGGGCACTGGCACTGTGTGAGGGGCATATCTGTCACTGTGGGGTCATCTGCACTGTGGGGGCACTGGCACTGTGTGTGGGGGCATATCTGTCACTGTGGGGGCACTGGCACTGTGTGGGGGCACTGGCACTGTGTGGGGGCATATCTGCACTGTGGGGGCACTGGCACTGTGTGTGGGGGCATATCTGTCACTGGGGGCACTGGCACTGTGTGGGTGCACTGGCACTGTGTGGGGGCATATCTGCACTGTGGGGGCACTGGCACTGTGTGGGGGCATATCTGTCACTGTGGGGTCATATCTGCACTGTGGGGGCATTTATGTATCTTGCACTGTGGGGGCATTTATGTATCTGGCACTGTGGAGTCATTTATTTATCTGGCACTGTGGGGGAATATCTGCACTGTGGGGGCATATATTTATCTGGCACTGGGGGCATTTATGTATCTGGCACTGTGGGGGCATTTATGTATCTGGCACTGTGGAGTCATTTATGTATCTGGCACTGGGGGCATTTATGTATCTGGCACTGTGGGGGAATATCTGCACTGTGGGGGCATATATTTATCTGGCACTGGGGCATTTATGTATCTGGCACTGTGGGGGAATATCTGCACTGTGGGGGCATATATTTATCTGGCACTGGGGCATTTATGTATCTGGCACTGAGGGGGAATATCAGCAATGTGGGGGCATATATTTATCTGGCACTGTGGGGGCATATATTTATCTGGCACTGTGGGGGCATTTATTTATCTGGCACTGGGGGCATTTATGTATCTGGCACTGTGGGGGCATATTTGCAGTGTGGAGGCATATATTTATCTGGCACTGTGGGGGCATTTATATGTATCTGGCACTGTGGGGGCATTTATATGTATCTGGCACTGTGGGGGCATTTATATGTATCTGGCACTGTGGGGGCATTTATTTATCTGGCACTGTGGGGGCATTTATTTATCTGGCACTGTGGGGCATTTATTTATCTGGCACTGGGGGCATTTATGTATCTGGCACTGTGGGGGCATATCTGCAGTGTGGGGGCATTTATGTATCTGGCACTGTGGGGGCATTTATTTATCTGGCACTCTGAGGGCATCTATGTATCTGGCACTGCTGGGGGGCATATCGGCACTGTGGGGGCATTTATTTATCTTGCACTGTGGGGCATTTATTTGGCACTGTGGGGGCATTTATGTATCTGGCACTGCTGGGGGGGCATGTCACGTGTATCTGGCACTGCTGGAGGGCATGTCACGTGTATCTGGCACTGCTGGGGGGCATGTCATGTGTAGCTGGCATGGCTGCGGGGCATGTCATGTGTAGCTGGCACGGCTGCGGGGCATGTCATGTGTAGCTGGCACTGCTGGGGGGCATATCATATCTCTCTGGCACTGCACATTATGTGTATCTGCCAATATACTGGAGACATTGTGTGTAAGGAGCACTACTGTGGCTGTTATGTCTAAGGCTGCTAATTGTGTGCGTAGAGGGGGTGTGAAAATATATTTATAGTGTGATAATATGAGGCCACGCCCACTTTTCCAGGAGGCCACACCCACTTTTCCTGGAGCGCGCGCCTTCAGCACGCGCATAGGGGTGGTTTTTTTTTTTTTGGGGCGGGGGGGGTGCTTTTATATTTTCTCGCTCAGGGTGCTAGTAGGCCTGGAGCCGACCCTGACGCTCAGATCAGTGTGCACGGCTTCAGGGGCAATGTCAAGTCACACTATTGCCAGTACATGAATTGCCAAGTCCTTAGTAAAGTGGTCAGGCACGTTACTTGAGGATTTGGATAAAATGGACAAAAATTATGTTAAATTGTTTTTACGTAACATTCAGTGTTCGACAGGTTTTCTGGCTGAATCCATGAAGGACCTGGGTTCCATGTCTGCAGGAATTTCTTCCATGTCTGTCTCAGCTAGTCATGGACTGTGGCTACGTCAGTGGTCTGCCGACGCAGACTCCAGGAGAAGTGTGGAGACCCTACCCTACACAGGTCAGGCTCTCTTTGGGGAAGCACTAGATGCGTGGATCTCCACGGCTACAGCGGGTAAGTGACCTTTTCTTCCCTCAGCTACGCCTGCTCCGAAGAAACCCTTTTCTTCAACTGCATCACAGCCCTGTGGGGCTGCCAAAGCAGAGAAGTCAGGCCATCCAATGCCTCCTTTCGGGGAGGTAGGCCAAGTCCAGAAAAACCTGCTGCTGCAGGTTCCCAGGAACAGAAGCCTGCTTCAGGTGCACTAAATTCCTCTGCATGACGGTGGACTGCACGCCCCGGTGGTGGGGCTGGTGGAAGCGCAGCTCAGACGTTTCAGTCATGTCTGGGTGCTATATACTGTGGCCCAGGGATACAGGCTGGTATTTAATTTCTCTCCTCACCGATTTTCGATTCAGGCCTGCCAGCTCTGCAGGCAGACAGGACTGTCCGGCAGGATGCCATCCAGACATTGGTGGAGGCACAGGTTCTTGTGCCAGTACCACCTCATATGCAAAACAAAGGTTTCTATTCAAACCTTTTCATATACCGAAACTGGATGGTTCGGTCAGAGCCATTCTAAACTTAAAAAACCCTTTACTGAGGGAGTGCAAGTTCAAAATGGAGTCTCTAAGGACGGTAATATTGGGAGGAGTTTTCCTGGTATCTCTGGATATTGAGGATGCATAACCCCACATTCCGTTTTTGGCCGCCGCATCAAGCAATTCTCTGATTCTCTCTGTTGAACTGTTATTTCCAGTTCCAGGACCTGCCATTCGGCCTCTCCACAGCACCGAGGGTATTCACCAAGGTGTTGGCAAAGATGATGGTTCTCCTCCACACACAGAGGTGAACATGATTCCATATCTGGATGTTCTGCTGATAAAGGCATCATCCAAGGAGAAGCTGTTGCAGTCCATGGCATCTACTCAGAGTCCACGTTTGGATTCTGAACATTACAAAATCACTTTGGAACCATCAATATCCATTTAAATCACAAAATTGTTGTATGCAGCTTCACATTAGCTTTCCTAACAGGAATGTACCAGTGTGAAGGACAACCTTTCTGGGATTGATCCTCGACACGTAAGTGTTGAGGGTGTTTCTTCCACGAGAAACAGTGTTGGTGATGCAAACATCGGTCCGGGATGTCCTGTAGACTGCCCGGGTGTTGGTTTGTCACTGCAATTGCCTTCCTGAGAAGATGGTAGCCTCTTACAAGGCCCTCCAGTATGGAAGGTTTCATGCTAGGTTTTTCCTGCTGGATCTCCTCGACAACTGGTCAGGATCTCATCTGCATGCACCTGAGAATTCGTCTTGTCGCCAAAAGCCAGGATTTCACTCCTCTGGTGGCTCCGATTAACTCACCTTCTGGAGGGCCGCAGGTTCGGGATTCAGGACTGGATCCTTCTAACCACGGATGCAAGCCTCCGGGGCTGGGGCGCAGTCACTCAAGGGGAGACCTTCCAAGGAAGGTGGTCAATTCTGGAAGTCGGCCTACCGATCAACATTCTGGAATTAAGAGCTGTTTACAACGGTCTTCTACAGGCGGTCCATCTTCTAAATAATCGGGCCATTCAAGTGCAGTCGGACAATGTAACAACAGTGGCTTACATAAAACGACAGGGCGGAACGAAGAGCAGAGCTGCAATGTTAGAGGTGGCAAGAATCCTCCTCTGGGCAGAAAAACACACGTTGGCACTGTCAGCAATCTTCATTCCGGGAGTGGACAACTGGGAAGCAGACTTCCTCAGCAGACACGTTCTCCATCCAGGGAAGTGGGGTCTCCATCCGGAGGTGTTCAAGGAAATAACTGACCCCAAATAGACATGATGGCCTCTCGTTTCAACAAGAAGCTTCGGCGTTATTGTTCCAGGTTGATGCACCCACAGGCAGTGGCAGTGGACGCCCTGGTGTCTCCGTGGGTGTTCCAGTCAGTGTATGTGTTTCCACCACTCCCACTCATCCCAAGAATTCTAAAGCTCATAAGGAGAACAAGGGTTCAAGCGATCCTCATTGCTCTAGAATGGCCGAGAAGGGCTTGGTATGCAGACCTTCTGGATCTACTACGAGAAGAGCCATGGCTTCTTTCTATTCGAGAGGACCTGCTGCAGCAGGGGCCGTTTGCCTATCAAAACTTACCATGGCTACGTTTGACGGCATGGAGGTTGAACGCCTGATACTAGCTCGGAAGGGCATTCCGAACAAGGTTATTCCTACCCTGATACAGGCTAGGAAAGGAGTAACGTCTAAACATTACCATCGTATTTGGAAAAAATATGTGTCTTGGTGTGAGTCCAAAAAGTTTCCTATGGTGGAGTTAAAACTGGGACGGGTTCTTCTCTTCCTGCAAGCAGGTGTGGATATGGGCCTGAGGTTGGGATCCGTGGAGGACCAGATTTCGGCCCTATCCATTTTCTTCCAGGAACAATTGGCTGCCCTCCCTCAGGTTCAGACCTTTTTGAAAGGAGTCCTGCACATCCAACCTCCCTTTGTACCACCTACGGCGCCATGGGATCTTAACGTGGTGTTGCAGTTTCTCCAATCTGACTGGTTTGAGCCTCTACAAGAGGTAGAGGTCAAGTTTCTTACGTGGAAGGCTGTCACTTTGTTAGCCTTAGCTTCTGCTAGACGTGTGTCGGAGTTGGGAGCTTTGTCATGTAACAGCCCATACTTGATCTTCCATGAAGATAGAGCTGAGCTTCGGACACGTCAGCAGTTTCTTCCGAAGGTTGAGTCGGCATTTCATATCAACCAACCTATCGTGGTGCCAGTCGCTACTGACTCCTCAAATTCTTCAAAGTTGGATGTTGTAAGGGCTCTAAAGATCTATGTGATGAGGACTACTCGTCACAGAATATCGGACTCTCCGTTTGTCCTGTATGATCCAAAGAAAACTGGGTGTCCTGTTTCTAAGCACACGATCTCTCGCTGGATCAGGTTCACTTTCCAGCATGCTTATTGTACGGCTGGATTGCCGTGTCCAAAATCTGTTAAGGCCCACTCTACTCGTAAGGTTAGATCTTCCTAGGCGGCTGCCCGGGGTGTCTCGACGTTACAACTTTGCTGACCGGCAACTTGGTCTTGGTCAACCATGTTTGCTAAGTTCTACAAGTTCGATACTTTGGCCTCTGATGATCTGACGTTCAGTCAATCAGTTCTGCAGGAGTCTCCGCGTTCTCCCTCCCATTCTGGTAGCTTTGGTACATCCCCATGGTACTAATGTGGACCCCAGCATCCTCTAGGACGTAAGAGAAAATAGGATTTTGGTTACCTACTGGTAAATCCTTTTCTCGTAGTCCGTAGAGGATGCTGGGCGCCCACCCAGTGCTTTGTTTTCCTGCAACCGTTATCTGGTTCAGTACAACTTTATTTAGTTATGTACTGCACTGTTACTTGGTAAGTAATGTTTCAGCAGTTGCTGAGTTTTTCAGGCTAGTTAGCTTGATGGGCCTTGTATGTGTGAGCTGGTATGAATCTCGCCACTATCTGTGTTAAATCCTTCTCTCGAAGATGTCCGTCTCCTTGGGCACAGTTTCTAGACTGAGTCTGGTAGGAGGGGCATAGAGGGAGGAGCCAGCCCACACTCTCAAACTCTTAAAGTGTCAATGGCTCCTGGTGGACCCGTCTATACCCCATGGTACCAATGTGGACCCCAGCATCCTCTACGGACTACGAGAAAAGGATTTACTGGTAGGTAACCAAAATCCTATTTTCTTTGAATGGGAATATAACATTTGAAACCATGCAGTATTCAGCCCAGTACAACTGAATCCAACCTGGAATTTGTTGATAAAACAATTTTTCTTCTCGTGGTATGTGTAACTACTGTACCTTTTCAGAATATTAACTATACCAAGCGCTCCACTCATTGCATTTACCTATTTTAAGGACCTAATATAAATATATGAAACAATCTTTTTCAAATATTTTAACAAGTTCACATACAGGGCCTTATTCAGGTTTGTTAGCAAACAAAAAAAAACACACTAATGGGCAAAGCCATGTTGCACTGCAGGTGGGGCAGATGTACCATGTGCAGAGAAGTTACATTTGGGACCTGATGCTTAGTTGTTGGTGGCTGGGCGGAGACGGAACTGGTTCCGCTTTCAAGTAGAAGGGACGTAACACAGTTCCACCCTTTTACGGTCTACTTTAACCCTTAGGCATTAGGGAATTGATGAATACCTGTGACAGAGGCGCAGAGTCTAATGGTGGTCTTCTCAAGGGAACCCCTGCAAGGGGATTTGGGTTTCTCTGCACCTAACAAGAAGGTCGCGGCACTCTGCCTGGGTTTCCAGTACTGATGCCTGTGGACTTCTGATGACTAAGATTCTGAGGACACTAGTTGAGAGCTAGGAGCAATGGCACAGGTAATCGAACTGGAGCCGATGGCATAGGTTATCAGACTTGAGACAATGGCACAAGATTATTGTACTGGAGCCGATAGAACAGGATTATCGGACTGAGACCGATGGCACACGATTAGCGGACTGGACTTCAATGGCACAGGATTAACGAACCAATGATGCTTCACATATCGGACTGTAACCGATGATGCTTCATATATCGGGTTAGAACCAATGACACTTCCAATATCAGGATGAAACCGATGATGCTTCCAATATTGGGCTGGAACCGATTATGCTTCTAATATCAGTCTGAAAATGATGGTACAGACAGAGTACTACCACAATCTGCAGAAGTTCGGAATCTGGAACCTATGGACATAGCTCAGTTCAAGGCTGGAGGACCAAGTCAGATGACTGCTGCTAGGCCAGGGATTGGTAAAGCAGAGAATCACAGTGGATTGGTGTGTAGAGTCAGGTGGAATCAGCAGTCAGATGATCGCAAGCGTCATGGCAGCACACATGTCTGAGTTTTGGAGGGAACTCTAGCATGGAGGAAGTGGACCCGAATGCTGGGGAAGTGGACACTGGGCAGAGCACTGGAGAGCTGGATCTAGGATTAGCATGCAATGCTGGGTTCGCTGTGCAGGGACAGACTTCACTACTGAATACAGAACTCTACAGGAGAACTCACTCATGTGGCTAATCAGAAGATTCAGCAGCTAGCAATACAGACTGCAGCTTGGAAACTGAGCAGACCTCTCAGATAATAGACTCAGCAAAACAGGATATACCTTGTACTGGTGAACTGGGCTAAACCCAGCAAGCAGGACACTCTTGGGATGCAGGACTGATGTCAGAGGTACAGATGGAGCCACGGTAATCGTGGCTCCATCTGGCCTATCACCGAGAGCGTCTCCATCCATGACGGAGACACGCCCCATTTACTAGAATGGGAGAGCATCTCCGTCAGGGGCGCGCGTGTGAGTGACAGAGACGGGTCTCATTCACTAGAATGGGAGAGCGTCTCTGTGCACTCCGGCGGGTCTATGCGGACGGATCACTTAGTCATGCTTAGAGTCACTAAACAAGAGAGATTAAGGATTGTGACAGCCATCTTCAGATGATGAGGGATTCCTCACCAGCAATGGATATTCACCCGTGCATGTTCTCAATAGCGCAGCCAGCCAGTACGAGAATGTAAAGTAATTGTACTAGTGATCACTTTACTTGTACACAACACAGGGTAGGGCTTCTACTGGAGTCCCGGTCCCCGTGTGTGTCTTTTAATACATCCCAGTGACACATCATTTCTCATTGCTATGATAAGCAGCAATAAGAAGCACAATATTGGGCCTAAAACCCAAGATGTAATAAATAGACCCCATGGTGTTTTTTGTATAAAAGTGACATACATGTTCTGTATAGATTTTAAAGAGATCATGTTATAGAAAGGATGTATATTATTAAAGTAAGTTCCCTCTCCTATGCCAATAGTAAGATTAACTTTTCTAACTTGTTCCATTGCTGATTGGAACACTCATGTACAGTAAATTACCACGCTATACTGCAATTGTACATGTTGCTGTGTATTGTTCTCTGGGTGTCTTTTCCAATAAATATTTAAAAAAAAAATGTGCAGTCCGATAGCACAAATGGTCACAGAACAAAATACTTGCATAGCCCTGATAGTTCTAGATTGACAAGTCAATGAATTCTGTGCTGATCATCTACTCCCCAACTAATGCCAACACCACGAGAGACTCACAGTCACAGCAGGAGAATTCTCTGTACAATTCATTTCACAACTCAGAAAACACAGTCGCTGGTTCCCTGCTTTTGCCCTGGAGATTTCAGTAAGGTGACCTGAAGAGTATGGGAAAGCCCATGTACAATTAGCAAAGCCCTGGAGGACTACAGGAGGCAACAGAGATACAATTGTTTCTTGCAACAGGTAAAAGATTTCATTAAATAAATGCATTACATGATGAATATAGGTGATTTGTGCAAATTTAGATATATTTAATTGACCATGCTTAAATGTTTATCACTGTAAATATTTTTATTCTTACAATACTTATTATGCTACTATCGGCAAAATGCATGCATTAATAATGTATCATGTCTATATTGTTTAAGCAAGGGAGGGGAGGTGGCAGCAAAAACAAGGGCCTAGAGCACCTAAAGAAATTAAATCTAGCTCAATCTGGTATTCTAGATGTGTTCTTGTCTGGTTAGCTGTCTGTGCTGCAGTATTACTGTATTAATTTCCCTGACTTCCCTGAAAGTGCCCAAAGCCCTAACTGGTTTTGGAAGAGATGTCTTAATATAAATCTGGAAATCACTGAAACCAGGAACTCTTGTTAGAATAACTGCTTAAAATATTATATTTAACTGACATTACAACACTACAACTGCTTTCAGCAATCCCTATTTACTCCACCCTCCTACTGTCCTCATTTTCCCATTCCTCTCCTTCCATCTCACATCAATACATAACTATGCCCTGAGTTACCTAATTACCTGTTACCCTAGATCTCCTCTTCCTTGTATACTCACAGCATTCCTGAATCCTTTTAAAATGTCTGTTTATGTCACTTTGTTTGTAGCCTCCATGTTCAGTAATCTTTATTCTGACTGTAGTGCTCTTACAGCACAGGAGTACTAAACAATATGGGGCCTATTTACAGTATTAACATTACTTTTACTAAAATAATGTGAAATTTGGTGTTTTCACACCCTTTTCCCATTATTTAAGTATCTCTCAAATGTATTAAAGGGCATTTGGAGCAGTTTTCATAAAAAACTGCTCCAAACCCTTTAATTGCCATTTTTTTTTTTTAGTAAACCACATCGCATTCCCCTTACTTATAATGGGAAATACAATGTTGCCCCGCACAGAGAAAGCTGTGCAGGGACTGGCCTCCGGTGATCAGCTATATGTGTCCGATGGACACACAAGCTGATAGCAGAGTAAAAAAATAAATAAAAAAAAGTAAAAAATAAAAAAACATACTTTCCAGTCCAGGCTGCTTCGGTGACCACTGCCAGTCATCCATGTGCTTTGCTGTGACCCTGGTGCAGTAACATGAAGCTGCAAAGCAGCAGCTCACTTTACAGCAGCAGGGGTCACAGCACAGAATAAGGATCCAGTGCCCGCCAGCCTCCTGGAGCAATGGACACCGGCTCCTAGACTGGTAAGGATAAAATCTGGGGCGGGGAAGCTTTTTGCGGCACGGGGGTAGTAGCGACGGGGGGGAACCCAGCGGCGGTGGTAGCGACCGACAGCGGTGCATGCGCAACAGGACATTGGGGTATATTTTACGAAAATACCCTGATGATGCTGTGGAGAGGCATCGCAGGGACAGAGCTTGCCAGCAAGCTCTGTCCTTGCATGCGTTAATTGATACATCCATGCGATGTACTCAAATATTGCAGTACATCGCAGGTGAAAACCTGGGATCCAGTGATCATCAAGCATTATGGTTCAGCATAAAGACAGAGACTGACTCATCCCACACAAAAACAAAGGTGTTGGATTTTAGGAAGGCTGATTTTGTAGGGATGGGAAAATGTGTAAGTGGTTCTTTGGCAGAGTGGGGGAATTTGGAAGCAGTGCAGGAGAGGTGGGAAACATTAAAATGTGCAATATTAAAGGCAACAGACCTTTGTATCAAAAGTGTTAGGAAAAACACAAGGAAAAGGAATGGAGTCATGGATATAGCTTATCTAGACTTTAGTAAAGCTTTTGACACTGTTCCACATCGCAGACTGCTAAATAAACTTGAAAGTTTGGGATTGGATATTAGGATTATTGAATGGATAAGATCTTGGTAGAAAACAGAGAGTTGTGGTAAATGGAGCGCATTCACAGGAGGGAAATGTTACCAGTGGAGTACCCCAGGGATCTGTACTTGGACCAGTGCTTTTTAATATCTTCATTGGTGACGTTGCAAATGGCATTAAAGGGAAAGTATGCCTTTTTGCAGATGACACAAAGGTATGCAACAAGGTAGACACACCAGGTGGGGTAAAACAAATGATTGAGGATCTAGGTAGACTAGAGGAATGGTCAAGAGTGTGGCAATTACAGTTTAATGCCAAAAAATGCAAAATCATGCACTTGGGTCTCAAAAATTCCAAAGGCTAAATACAGTATTAATGGCACTATACTGGAAACTACTGAGGAGGTAAGGGATCTAGGAGTCACTATTTTAGGGGACTTAAAGGCAGGTAAGCAATGTAACAAAGCAATGAGGAAGGCTAGTCAGATGCTTGGTTGCATAGGGAGAGGAATCGGCAGCAGAAAGAAGTAATAATGCCACTGTATAGGTCATTGGTAGAGCCTCATCTAGAATACTGTGTTCAATTCTGGAGGCCATATCTTCAAAAGGATATTAATACATTAGAAACTGTACAAAGTAGGACAGCTAAAATGGTGCATGGCCTACATCACAAAACATATCCAGAAAGACTAAGAAATCTCAATATGTATAGTTTGGAGCAGAGAAGGGAAAGGGGAGACATGATAGAAACTTTCAAATATATCAAGGGTTTTAACAAAGTCCAGGAGGCAGTGCCGTAACTACATGTGGGCAAAGGGGGCACCGCACACAGCGCATATCTCTGTAGACGGCGCTCTTGCTGTCCCACAGAACCCTCTTTTTCACCTGCTGCCGTCCACTATAATTCCGCCCCACAGTGGGAAACTGCCGTTACTGTCCGCTTTCGCCGCCGTAATCTGTTGCTGCAGGCTCGCTGCTAGTCCACTCTACCTCCCCTGAGTCCCGGCTCCTCTGTAGTACAGCTCCTCGGGATTTGTAGTACCAGCGCTCCCAGCAAACTACAAGTCCCATGATGCACCGCGGGTCTGTGATGACTGAAGAAATGGCGGGACTGACAATCTCTCCCACCTCCCCAGCTTCTTGCTGCTTACTGTTTCACCACAGGTCCAGGAGGGCTGACGTTAACCTACTCTAGGTATTAGGGGAGCATTTAACACAATATTACACACACACACACACACACACACACACACACACACACACACACACACACACATTATATATATATATATATATATATATATATACACACTTGCATACATATTTGTATATAGTGTATGTGTTCATATATGTATGTCTTTGTATATTAGAGTAGATGTTTGTGTGAGTGTGTGTGTATATATATATATATATATATATATATATATACACACATTTTTTTATTATTTTTTTATTTTTTTGCAGGGGGATGCAGGCTATATATGGGGTATTTCCAGTGCCGGAACTAGGTATGTGTAAAAAAGGGGACGCTGTCTGCTGTAATGTGTAAAAAGGGGACGCTGTCTGCCGTAATGTGTAAAATAGGGGACGCTGTCTGCCGTAATGTGTAAAAAGGGGACGTGTCTGCCATAATGTGTAAAAAGGGGAATCTGTCTGCCATAATGTGAAAAAGGGGCACTACCTGGTGTAGTGGCGCTACTGTGCGCGTAATTTGAATAATGGAGACTACTGTGCACCATTGTATGAATTGGTATTGTTTTGTGGCCACGCCCCTATATTTTTTGTGCGCGCCTACGGCGCACACTGCCGCTGGTTTACGTTAAGGGGGGGCGCCGATGCCGTTTCTTGCACACAGCGCTAAAATGTCTGGTTACGGCACTGCCAGGAGGGAAACATTCTCCAAATGAAGAGAAGCAATAGGACATGAGGACATGCACTGAGACTGGAGGGGGGGAGGTTCAGGGGAAATTTGAGGAAAAATTACTTCACAGAAAGGGTAGTGGACAAGTGGAATAGCCTCCCATCAGAGGTGGTAGAAGCTAAGACAGTGGAGCAATTTAAACATGCATGGGATAGACATAAGGATATCCTTACAAAGAAATTAGGATCAAACAAGGTTAGAGAAAAAAATTATGTTAAAAAAAAAAAAGGGGCAGACTAGATGGGCCAAGTGGTTCTTATCTGCCGTCAAATTCTATGTTTCTATATTTCTATGAGTCTGGTCGAGTTTATCACCGGTCATCCGCATCATCAGATGCGCATGGTGATAAATAGACCTCTATATGATTTCTTTGTTTTTTTACAACCTATGGAATGACTATTACATAAGCATAAAATGCATTTTTATTCATGCTGTTATTGCATGTTCTCCTGCATTATTGTATTCTTGAATCTACTGCTTATTTATATTTGTAAATTGTGTTTTGTATGTGGTTACTTGTTACTTGTTGCTTGACTTGTGGAATGCAGGTGCACCTTGTATGTGAGCTTGCTTAATTATGTGAACCTGGATAAATAATTTAAATGATTGTTAATTACATAGGGACAGATGTATTATGTGGAGATAAACCCCTTTTTCCAATATTTTTACTGAAAACTGTTTTTTAAAAAGTTTTATCAAAATGTAACATTAGTCATTCCATCATGGAGAAATTAGAGATTTCTCATGTGGTGCCTACCATATTGTATAATTTAGCAGCCGTCTGCTTTGACTTTTCGTTGCGTGTCAGAATCAGAAAATTAAAGTGCCATCAAATGATGGTGTTATGCCTACTTAAAGTCCCACCATTGCTCCGGTGTCGTGATTCTGAACATCGGGATGCCGCAGTCGTTATTCTAAACACCGGCGTCCTGACTGCCGGCATATCAAACCCAACCCATTGAATACATGGTTCCTTACAGTGAGTTGAAGACATATTACAGCAAATTGTTTGTTCTTTTTTCCCAAATCAAACTTATGGAACTTTGCCTTAGAAATCCTGTCTTTGTCCTGAATACAACATGGTTCGTGGGGTCGCACCAAAATTTGGGAGTCTCATAGACATTCCAGGAGAGTAGGTAAGAACAAGGGCGTCACCTGGGTACACTGACAAGTCCCCGACATTGGACGCAACCAAAAAGGGGTATGGACCTCATGGGAAGGGGGCTTGGCCTCATGGCCCAACCCCAGTTTCTTCTCTCCAGGGACGTGCCCAGCATTCCTGGAAATGCTGGATTGACCCTGGAGACTCGTATGGCTGTACTGCCGGCTCCACCACTGTGACAGGAGCTGAGTGCTGCACGTAATGTCACAGTTCAGCACCTGGCTCCTAACTCTGAGAAGGAATCAGCATTTTGAGGTCACCCCTCTAAGGTTGACATCTTGGTGTGGCCTATACACCTCTAGTGACACCACTGGGTAAGAATGATTGGTTAGTGGGTGCCGAAGTCTCACCCACTTTATCTTCTGCTTATCCATGTACACCTAGTTTTGAACGAGACCATAGGTGCTCTCATCCTAGTCAAATGGATCAAAAATAAATAAATAGATAAATATAGGGTCTGTATACTAAGCCCTGGGCAGTTAGGAGCTGATTGGCTGGTATTTTATCTCTGTGCTCTTTATCTCTCTCCAAGGCTTAGTAAATAGGCCACAAAATCCAAACCAACCAGCTCCTGTAAATTTTCAAACACAGGAGTACATGTATTATAGCCACTATAACACTTCTGCTTCGCCTCATTACCGAGGCGAAGCAGGAAAGAACATCAACAAGATGTATTATTAACATTGTGTCTACCACACTGCCTCACTCCTCTGGTGATGTGGCCCTGAGCATACAGCGCATCAGCTTAGTGCTGATGCGCTGTGTCTCCCTGCCCAGCCGGCTCCACTGCGCATGTGTGGGATCTTGCCACTCACACGAGATCCCCTGCGCAGTCCGGAGCCGGCACCTGCCACGGCCAGGGACACCATGCAGCTGTCACATGCTCACCGTTCATACAGTGCCCGCACATATCGGCTTGCTATCTTTTAGATAGCAGAGCTGATATGGACAGCAACGCAAAGCACCGCAGCTATCATACATGCAGGGGGGAGCGGTATAGTGCACATAACGTGCGCTGATACCACTTCCCCCCCATATCGCCAGGTTATATATTTACCTCATTGCCTGCAACATTGCAGCTATGAGCTGATTTACTGGTACTTTATCTCTCTCCAAGGGCAGGATGTAATGCTGCCCGAGTTCGGTGGCCGTGTGGGAAACCAGATGAAATCTGACTATTCTGACCCGAGTTCAGACTGCTTCCCGTATGGCTACCGAACTTGGACGGCATTACATCCCACCCCAAGGCTTAGTACAAGACTGTAAGCACTGTATATACAGAATGACAATAAAATATTGGGGGTCATCCTGCCCCGATCGCACGCTGCAGTTTATCGCAGCAGTGCGATCGGGTCAGAACTGCGCATGCGCCGGCGCCACAGTGCACCAGCGCATGCCAGACGGCCAAAGGCCGTCGTGCCACTGCGATCGACCTCTGCCTGATTGACAGGCAGAGGCAGTCGCTGGACGAAGGGGTGGAACTGCAGCGTTTTTGACCGCCATTTCGTGGGCACGGTCCGGCCAACGCAGGCATGGCCGGATCAAATGGGAGGCGGGCCGCAGCGGCTGCGTGACATCACACGCAGCCACTGCGGGCCGGGAAGCGATGAGTAGCTCCCGGCCAGCACGCTAAAGGTGCGCAGGTCGGGAGCTACTCTTGAAGTGCAAAGGCATCGCCGCTGTGCGATGCCTTTGAACTTCTGAGGGGGGGGGAGCGGCACTGACATGCGGGGCGGGATAGCCCTGTGCTGGGCGTCCCTCCACATGTCAGTGTGAATGATCGTAGCTGTGCTAAATTTAGCACAGCTACAATCATCTCGGAATGACCCCCATTCTGCAATCTTACATGAATTATCAAAGTGTGTAACTAGAAGTGCAAACATTAAAAAATTGTCAGAATAGTGGATTGTTTATTTTGGCAAGGCTTATAAAACTCCATGCCACGGACTGTGCAAACACAGTGCAAGACCAGAGATTTCCTCTTTGTGATGTCAGCATGGCTGCTGTAGTGCAGCTGTGACCCATGATAATATATTTACAAGCCAAGTGAAATCTTTGCAAATATGTTACTAAGTCAGCTGTATAATGGATAAAGAGGAACAGTTACAAAGTGAGGCTTATTCAGGTGTTGTTGATTGAATTGCGATTGAATTGTGACTGCACCAAGGAATTAGTCACAAAGTGAGTGACAGAAAGACAGACAGAGTTTGGGCGTGGGAATGGGAGTGGTTGGGTAAACGCAGGCATGTCATGGCTGATCAGATGCCATTTTATGGGCGTGAATAAATTAGCAGTTGCGATCTTACATGCTACTGGAGAGTCCTCTACGTCCCTGTAGAGCAGCACAGCCTGGGTGTATACAGAGGCACTCAGACTCTACGACATGACCCGATTTGCAATGATGGTACAAGTGTATCAGCAATTATATGCCGTCAGATGGAAATGATGTAACTGCAGTGGGCATCCCTATTCTCAGGTTAGCTTCTGCCGGTATTAGTATATAATAGAGATGAGCGGGTTCGGTTTCTCTGAATCCGAACCCGCACGAACTTCATTTTTTTTTCACGGGTCCGAGCGACTCGGATCTTCCCGCCTTGCTCGGTTAACCCGAGCGCGCCCGAACGTCATCATGACGCTGTCGGATTCTCGCGAGACTCGGATTCTATATAAGGAGCCGCGCGTCGCCGCCATTTTCACACGTGCATTGAGATTGATAGGGAGAGGACGTGGCTGGCGTCCTCTCCATTTAGATTAGGAGAGAGAGAGAGAGATTGACCTGAGGCTGATACTGTAGAAGAGAGTGCAGAGTTTAGTGACTGACCACAGTGACCACCAGCAGGGCAGTTGTTTTATTTAATATATCCGTTCTCTGCCTGAAAAAAACGGTACACACAGTGACTCAGTCACATACCATATCTGTGTGCACTGCTCAGCCCAGTGTGCTGCATGCCTGCATCATCTATGTATATATTATATATCTGACTGTGCTCAGCTCACACAGCTTATAATTGTGGGGGAGACTGGGGAGCACTGCAGTGCCAGTTATAGGTTATAGCAGGAGCCAGGAGTACAAGACAGTCACATACCATATCTGTGTGCACTGCTCAGCCCAGTGTGCTGCATCATCTATGTATATATTATATATCTGACTGTGCTCAGCTCACACAGCTTATAATTGTGGGGGAGACTGGGGAGCACTGCAGTGCCAGTTATAGGTTATAGCAGGAGCCAGGAGTACATATTATATTAAAATTAAACAGTGCACACTTTTGCTGCAGGAGTGCCACTGCCAGTGTGACTGACCAGTGACCTGACCACACTGACCACCAGTATAGTTAGTAGTATACTATATTGTGATTGCCTGAAAAAGTTAAACACTCGTCGTGTGACTTCACTTGTGTGGTGTTTTTTTTTTTATTCTATAAAAAACTCATTCTGCTGACAGACAGTGTCCAGCAGGTCCGTCATTATATAATATATATACCTGTCCGGCTGCAGTAGTGATATATATATATTTTTTATATCATTATTTATCATCCAGTCGCAGCAGACACAGTACGGTAGTTCACGGCTGTAGCTACCTCTGTGTCGGCACTCGGCAGTCCATCCATAATTGTATACCACCTACCCGTGGTTTTTTTTTCTTTCTTCTTTATACATACATACTACTACATCTCTTTATCAACCAGTCTATATTAGCAGCAGACACAGTACAGTACGGTAGTTCACGGCTGTGGCTACCTCTGTGTCGGCACTCGGCAGTCCGTCCATAATTGTATACCACCTAACCGTGGTTTTTTTTTCTTTCTTCTTTATACATACATACTACGACATCTCTTTATCAACCAGTCTATATTAGCAGCAGACACAGTACAGTACGGTAGTTCACGGCTGTGGCTACCTCTGTGTCGGCACTCGGCAGTCCGTCCATAATTGTATACCACCTAACCGTGGTTTTTTTTTCTTTCTTCTTCATACATACATACTACGACATCTCTTTATCAACCAGTCTATATTAGCAGCAGACACAGTACAGTACGGTAGTTCACGGCTGTGGCTACCTCTGTGTCGGCACTCGGCAGTCCGTCCATAATTGTATACCACCTAACCGTGGTTTTTTTTTCTTTCTTCTTTATACATACATACTACGACATCTCTTTATCAACCAGTCTATATTAGCAGCAGACACAGTACAGTACGGTAGTTCACGGCTGTGGCTACCTCTGTGTCGGCACTCGGCAGTCCGTCCATAATTGTATACCACCTAACCGTGGTTTTTTTTTCTTTCTTCTTCATACATACATACTACGACATCTCTTTATCAACCAGTCTATATTAGCAGCAGACACAGTACGGTAGTTCACGGCTGTAGCTACCTCTGTGTCGGCACTCGGCAGTCCGTCCATAATTGTATACTAGTATCCATCCATCTCCATTGTTTACCTGAGGTGCCTTTTAGTTGTGCCTATTAAAATATGGAGAACAAAAATGTTGAGGTTCCAAAATTAGGGAAAGATCAAGATCCACTTCCACCTCGTGCTGAAGCTGCTGCCACTAGTCATGGCCGAGACGATGAAATGCCAGCAACGTCGTCTGCCAAGGCCGATGCCCAATGTCATAGTACAGAGCATGTCAAATCCAAAACACCAAATATCAGTAAAAAAAGGACTCCAAAACCTAAAATAAAATTGTCGGAGGAGAAGCGTAAACTTGCCAATATGCCATTTACCACACGGAGTGGCAAGGAACGGCTGAGGCCCTGGCCTATGTTCATGGCTAGTGGTTCAGCTTCACATGAGGATGGAGGCACTCAGCCTCTCGCTAGAAAAATGAAAAGACTCAAGCTGGCAAAAGCAGTAGCACCGCAAAGAACTGTGCGTTCTTCGAAATCCCAAATCCACAAGGAGAGTCCAATTGTGTCGGTTGCGATGCCTGACCTTCCCAACACTGGACGTGAAGAGCATGCGCCTTCCACCATTTGCACGCCCCCTGCAAGTGCTGGAAGGAGCACCCGCAGTCCAGTTCCTGATAGTCAGATTGAAGATGTCAGTGTTGAAGTACACCAGGATGAGGAGGATATGGGTGTTGCTGGCGCTGGGGAGGAAATTGACCAGGAGGATTCTGATGGTGAGGTGGTTTGTTTAAGTCAGGCACCCGGGGAGACACCTGTTGTCCGTGGGAGGAATATGGCCGTTGACATGCCAGGTGAAAATACCAAAAAAATCAGCTCTTCGGTGTGGAACTATTTCAACAGAAATGCGGACAACAGGTGTCAAGCCGTGTGTTCCCTTTGTCAAGCTGTAATAAGTAGGGGTAAGGACGTTAACCACCTCGGAACATCCTCCCTTATACGTCACCTGCAGCGCATTCATAATAAGTCAGTGACAAGTTCAAAAACTTTGGGTGACAGCGGAAGCAGTCCACTGACCAGTAAATCCCTTCCTCTTGTAACCAAGCTCACGCAAACCACCCCACCAACTCCCTCAGTGTCAATTTCCTCCTTCCCCAGGAATGCCAATAGTCCTGCAGGCAATGTCACTGGCAATTCTGACGAGTCCTCTCCTGCCTGGCATTCCTCCGATGCATCCTTGCGTGTAACGCCTACTGCTGCTGGCGCTGCTGTTGTTGCTGCTGGGAGTCGATGGTCATCCCAGAGGGGAAGTCGTAAGCCCACTTGTACTACTTCCAGTAAGCAATTGACTGTTCAACAGTCCTTTGCGAGGAAGATGAAATATCACAGCAGTCATCCTGCTGCAAAGCGGATAACTGAGGCCTTGACAACTATGTTGGTGTTAGACGTGCGTCCGGTATCCGCCGTTAGTTCACAGGGAACTAGACAATTTATTGAGGCAGTGTGCCCCCGTTACCAAATACCATCTAGGTTCCACTTCTCTAGGCAGGCGATACCGAGAATGTACACGGACGTCAGAAAAAGACTCACCAGTGTCCTAAAAAATGCAGTTGTACCCAATGTCCACTTAACCACGGACATGTGGACAAGTGGAGCAGGGCAGGGTCAGGACTATATGACTGTGACAGCCCACTGGGTAGATGTATGGACTCCCGCCGCAAGAACAGCAGCGGCGGCACCAGTAGCAGCATCTCGCAAACGCCAACTCTTTCCTAGGCAGGCTACGCTTTGTATCACCGGTTTCCAGAATACGCACACAGCTGAAAACCTCTTACGGCAACTGAGGAAGATCATCGCGGAATGGCTTACCCCAATTGGACTCTCCTGTGGATTTGTGGCATCGGACAACGCCAGCAATATTGTGTGTGCATTAAATATGGGCAAATTCCAGCACGTCCCATGTTTTGCACATACCTTGAATTTGGTGGTGCAGAATTATTTAAAAAACGACAGGGGCGTGCAAGAGATGCTGTCGGTGGCCAGAAAAATTGCGGGACACTTTCGGCGTACAGGCACCACGTACAGAAGACTGGAGCACCACCAAAAACTACTGAACCTGCCCTGCCATCATCTGAAGCAAGAAGTGGTAACGAGGTGGAATTCAACCCTCTATATGCTTCAGAGGTTGGAGGAGCAGCAAAAGGCCATTCAAGCCTATACAATTGAGCACGATATAGGAGGTGGAATGCACCTGTCTCAAGCGCAGTGGAGAATGATTTCAACGTTGTGCAAGGTTCTGATGCCCTTTGAACTTGCCACACGTGAAGTCAGTTCAGACACTGCCAGCCTGAGTCAGGTCATTCCCCTCATCAGGCTTTTGCAGAAGAAGCTGGAGACATTGAAGGAGGAGCTAACACGGAGCGATTCCGCTAGGCATGTGGGACTTGTGGATGGAGCCCTTAATTCGCTTAACAAGGATTCACGGGTGGTCAATCTGTTGAAATCAGAGCACTACATTTTGGCCACCGTGCTCGATCCTAGATTTAAAGCCTACCTTGGATCTCTCTTTCCGGCAGACACAAGTCTGCTGGGGTTGAAAGACCTGCTGGTGAGAAAATTGTCAAGTCAAGCGGAACGCGACCTGTCAACATCTCCTCCTTCACATTCTCCCGCAACTGGGGGTGCGAGGAAAAGGCTCAGAATTCCGAGCCCACCCGCTGGCGGTGATGCAGGGCAGTCTGGAGCGACTGCTGATGCTGACATCTGGTCCGGACTGAAGGACCTGACAACGATTACGGACATGTCGTCTACTGTCACTGCATATGATTCTCTCACCATTGAAAGAATGGTGGAGGATTATATGAGTGACCGCATCCAAGTAGGCACGTCACACAGTCCGTACTTATACTGGCAGGAAAAAGAGGCAATTTGGAGGCCATTGCACAAACTGGCTTTATTCTACCTAAGTTGCCCTCCCACAAGTGTGTACTCCGAAAGAGTGTTTAGTGCCGCCGCTCACCTTGTCAGCAATCGGCGTACGAGGTTACATCCAGAAAATGTGGAGAAGATGATGTTCATTAAAATGAATTATAATCAATTCCTCCGCGGAGACATTGACCAGCAGCAATTGCCTCCACAAAGTACACAGGGAGCTGAGATGGTGGATTCCAGTGGGGACGAATTGATAATCTGTGAGGAGGGGGATGTACACGGTGATATATCGGAGGGTGATGATGAGGTGGACATCTTGCCTCTGTAGAGCCAGTTTGTGCAAGGAGAGATTAATTGCTTCTTTTTTGGGGGGGGTCCAAACCAACCCGTCATATCAGTCACAGTCGTGTGGCAGACCCTGTCACTGAAATGATGGGTTGGTTAAAGTGTGCATGTCCTGTTTTGTTTATACAACATAAGGGTGGGTGGGAGGGCCCAAGGACAATTCCATCTTGCACCTCTTTTTTCTTTTATTTTTCTTTGCGTCATGTGCTGTTTGGGGAGGGTTTTTTGGAAGGGACATCCTGCGTGACACTGCAGTGCCACTCCTAAATGGGCCCGGTGTTTGTGTCGGCCACTAGGGTCGCTAATCTTACTCACACAGTCAGCTACCTCATTGCGCCTCTTTTTTTCTTTGCGTCATGTGCTGATTGGGGAGGGTTTTTTGGAAGGGACATCCTGCGTGACACTGCAGTGCCACTCCTAAATGGGCCCGGTGTTTGTGTCGGCCACTAGGGTCGCTAATCTTACTCACACAGTCAGCTACCTCATTGCGCCTCTTTTTTTCTTTGCGTCATGTGCTGATTGGGGAGGGTTTTTTGGAAGGGACATCCTGCGTGACACTGCAGTGCCACTCCTAAATGGGCCCGGTGTTTGTGTCGGCCACTAGGGTCGCTAATCTTACTCACACAGTCAGCTACCTCATTGCGCCTCTTTTTTTCTTTGCGTCATGTGCTGATTGGGGAGGGTTTTTTGGAAGGGACATCCTGCGTGACACTGCAGTGCCACTCCTAAATGGGCCCGGTGTTTGTGTCGGCCACTAGGGTCGCTTATCTTACTCACACAGTCAGCTACCTCATTGCGCCTCTTTTTTTCTTTGCGTCATGTGCTGATTGGGGAGGGTTTTTTGGAAGGGACATCCTGCGTGACACTGCAGTGCCACTCCTAGATGGGCCAGGTGTTTGTGTCGGCCACTAGTGTCGCTTAGCTTAGTCATCCAGCGACCTTGGTGCAAATTTTAGGACTAAAAATAATATTGTGAGGTGTGAGGTATTCAGAATAGACTGAAAATGAGTGGAAATTATGGTTTTTGAGGTTAATAATAATATGGGATCAAAATGACCCCCAAATTCTATGATTTAAGCTGTTTTTTAGTGTTTTTTAAAAAAAACACCCGAATCCAAAACACACCCGAATCCGACAAAAAAAAATTCGGTGAGGTTTTGCCAAAACGCGGTCGAACCCAAAACACGGCCGCGGAACCGAACCCAAAACCAAAACACAAAACCCGAAAAATTTCAGGCGCTCATCTCTAGTATATAATCACAATTGCGTATGGCAAAAGATAGCAACAGCAGCAGCAAGAACAACCACATCTGAATGAGCCTCAGTGTTAATAACCCGTGTTCAAGTGCGGTCTAAAAGGTGAAAGGGTTGAAATACCGGTTCGAGCCACCCGGTATTTCAACTCTGGTCACGAGCAATGTTGAACTCGTGTTCAACCCTGCTCACTGTGTGGTGTGGACTGGAGCCAGGTCGATGTGACCCATTTCCCATTCACTCTGTGTGTACGGGTGGCGCTTGGAGATCATGTGAATATGCCAGGTTGCAGACAGCGGCAGCGGGGCGCCTGAGGCGGGTCGCACACTGGGAGCTCCCGTGTCAGGCTCCCGGGTGTGACCCGCCTCAGGCGGTCTGAAAAAGGCATAACATTCTGCCTGTATTGCTCCTCAACTAAAATGGTTATTGGAATTATAAATGAGCTGAAAAAAGGATGTTTCCTTATTTTCCGAGGGGTAGGTACTTTTCAGAGAGAAAATATGCTGCATATTTACCGCCTGTCTGGAGTTGTGACTTAGGGGCACATATTTATTCCCAACAATTTTGCCCCAATAATTTGAATTTCCTATGACTGCATATCGGGGCATTAAGGAAATATTTTTTTGGTCAATTTAAGAAGAGAGAGATATTGAGCCAGGCATGGGGATCTGGTCAGGATTCCGGCAGTCAAAATACCGAAACCAGAATTCCGACACTGCTCGGAATGTCGGCGCCGGCATCTCGAATGAGATCACAATCCTAACGTCGGCATTCCGAACAAGTGACTGCCGGGCCGCCGGAGCGGTAAGCCATGCGCAAGGGGGCGGGATAGGTTTAAGCTGTGGGGGGAGGGTTAGGGTTAGGCTTCGGGAAGGGGGGTTAGGTTCAGGCACCCACGGGGATGGTTAGGGTTAGACTGTAGGGGGAGGTTTAGGTTTAAGCTGTGGGTGTTAGAGTTAGAATCTTTACCTGACCCCTGTCAGCATTCTAACTATCGAGATGCTGACCACCGCCTTCCCAAACGCCAACATTTCAGCTTCAACCTGCAGGTACTATATGGTCTGTATTCCGCTATAAATATATTAGCAAAATGAGTGAAAATACAGCCTATTAGTTACAATGGCATTAGCTATTGAGCAAAGCTCCAAAATGCTAAGCGTTTCAGAATTTGGTAAATTAGAAATTTTCTCAGTTCCTATAAAAACCATTGGAAATGCTTTTGCCATAGGAAACTGAGGAACCACCGTAGATATCTCTGATATCTAATATAGTACAGTTCCTTCTAGTGAAAATTCCTGAAAACATCCAGTATATTAAATACAAGTTTACCATACTATCCCTTTAAAGCAGGACGCTCATGGATTACATAGGTTCTGTGGCTGATTACAACCAGGCTTGAAGTCAGTAGACACAGAACCTGTGTAATTCATGAGCGTCCTGGTTTAAAAGGAATAGTATGGTAAGCCTAATTAAATAGGCCTCTTTCTCATACTTCTACAATTTGAAGTTCACAAAGAAAGCCACTCAACTGGCATTAACATACCTCCCAACATGACCCTCTCCAGGAGAGACAGAATGATCTGCTCCTGGACTTTTCTTTTAATATATGATTGCCGGCATGTTTTGAACAGGTAAATGGATAAAAAAGGTGTTTCACTACAGGTGATGGCAAGCATACATTAAGAGAGAAGTCCAGGAGCAGAGCGTTCTGTCCCTCCTGGAGAGGGTCATGTTGGGAAGTATGCATTAAGAAACATTTGGAAGCTGTGATTTCTATCAAGAAGGTTCTGTACCGAATGACAGGGTACCCAAAGTCAGAGCTGACCATGATCAATTTGGTGCCATAAGCAAGATTTTGGCGGCGATGTACTAAGCCTTGAAAAGTTATAAATTTCACGGTGCTAAAGTACCAGCCAATCAGCTCCTAACTACCATGTTACAGGCTGGGTTTGAAAAATGACAGGAACTGAATGGCTGGTACTTTAGCACAGTGAAATTTATCACTTTTCAAGGCTTAGTACATTTGGCCCAAAAGTTTGTCTGGTGGGGTCAGTCAGTGCGGCCATGCCCTCGAGCCTCTACTTCTTCTCTACTACTATCTTCTGAAGAGGCTGTTGGTGCAACCTGCCTTTTCAGAAGATGATGCTGGGCAACCCTAGAGAAGCAGCTGTATTGGGGTCTAAGAATATTCTAATGGACCTGGCAATACCTGAAGCACAGGTAAACTTAGCTTGAATTCAAAAGGAATATGCAAAATAAGCAGATGACTGCAGACCCCCAATTTTGTGGTTCTGGAAGCTCCCTTTATGGGCAAATCAGCATTTTCATGGCTGTTTATTTTTGTGCTGTGCTGACTCCTTGGTATAGTCCATAGAAAAATAAGACCATCGCTAAGTAACTACAGTATATAAATTCTAAAAGTCCACTTTAAAAATTTCCCAACCGGTCTTTATAGTAATTTTTACAGAAGTACCTATGTGACAGTTCTTTGTTCCATTGTTGCTGTCAGTGTGTTACAGACATGGCCGGATTAACAATGGGGCGGATGGAGCTGCAGCTCCAAGCCCCCCATTGAAAATAGGCCCACAGACCTCCCTGCAGTGCAGGCAGTAGCCAGTGCTGCTAGGAAAAAAACATTTCCTGTCAGCACATACATCAGCTCACTATCCTCCGGCTGCCCATTCACCCCCACCCCAAACTGGTCAGCCTGTGTCCTGACCGCTTTGTGTTGCAAGGGGCAGGGCTTCGGACGGGCAAGGGGGCGGGACTTCGGACGGGCAAGGGGGCGGAGCCACGTAAATAGTTACGAGACAGCAGCCTCTTGTCAAGACCCTGCCCCTCTTTCATGAGGCATGTTATTGTTGGAAAGCTGCAGCAGGAAAGGTATGCTGCAGCAAAAGCAATTATGTTTTGATGGGCGAGGGCGCGGGGCTTCGGATGGGCATGGGGGGTGGAGCCTCGGAGATATCTCCGAGGCTCCGCCCCCGAACCCACCAGAAGCCCCGCCCCCTTGTTCATCAAAACGTAAATGTTTTTGCTGCAGTATACCTTTCCTGCTGCAGCTTCCCAACAATAACATTGAAAGAGGGGAAGGGTCTTGACAGGAGGCTGCTGTCTTTTAGGAGAGCTGGGTCCCTGGATGTCAGAGCTGAGGGGGCATGCAAACCATGTGAGTAGCAGCCCACACCAGGCCCCGAGGTCTGCTATGTAAGTGGTGTCTATGTCAGTAAGTTTTGAAGGGGGAGGGGATATGTGTGTGTCGCTAAGTAAGTAGTGTCTGTCAGTAAGTAGTGTCAGTAGGTTTTGCGTGTGTGTGTGTGTCAGTAAGTAGTGTCAGTAAGTTTTGCATTGTGTCTGTGTCAGTAAGTTTTGCATTTTGTGTGTGTCTGTGTAAGTTTTGTGTTGTGTCGTGTGTGTCAATATGTTTTGCGTTGTGTGTGTGTGTGTGTGTGTTAGTCAGTCCTGCGAGTGTGGCAGTACGCTCCGGTATGGCGTACCATTAAGAATGTGTCCGCCAGTACGCCATACCCCCGCCACACTGTAAAACACCACCACCAAGCTCCTAGATCTTGCTCGGAGGCGCCGCCAGCACCTTCTTCCTTTTCCAGGAAAAGGACTGCTGGGAGCATGAAGGTGATGTCATCACCCTCCCGCACCTGGCAGACTGGCAGAGAAAAAGTGACGATGGGGTGCCGGGCCACCGGTGTGTGGGTGGTATTCAGTATACCAGTTGTTGGGATCCCAGCGCACAGGATACCGGCGCCGGAATCCCGACAACCGGCATACCGACACCTTTTCTCCCATTTGGGGGTCCACGAACCCCCTGGAGGGAGGATAGCGTGGCGCTTACGCGCGCCACTGAGCCCGCAAGGGGCTCATTTGCGCTCACTTTGCTGTCGGGAAGCCGGCAGTCTGGATCCCGGCGCCGGTATGCTGGCCGCCGGGGACCCGGCCGCCGGCAACTCATACTACACCCCGGTGAGTAACTCTAATGGTCGGGACCCCTCCTCACAAGTACAATGAGGCGGCACTACCAAGTTTTGCTGGTGCAGTAAGATTTATTGATCCAGAATCTTACTAAATAAATCTTACTGCACCAGCAAGACTTGGGAGTGCTGCCTCATTGTACTCTGTCCACAGCTTGAAAAACCGAAGGAGGGCACTGGAGCAAATATTCACATTATAACAGGATGAGTGCTGGGTACACAGCTTATATATAATATTTTTTATTCTATAACAAGTGTCACATCCTGCTGTCCTTGTCTCTGTAGTCCGCAGGGACAGGGGGTGTCTGTGCCATGGATTCACATAATATATAACCACTTCACCTAGTGTCACATGGTTACATCCCTTAATGACATGTGACCACGCCCACGGCACGCAGGCACAGTACCACTGAGGAAAAAATGCTGTGTGCACCACAGGTGTCAGTAAGAAGTGTCTGTTAGTAAGTAGTGTTTGTGTCAGTACATTTTGCATGGTGTCTGTGTCAGTAAGTTTTGTGTGTGTCAGTAAGTAGCGTTTGTCAGTAGGTTTTGTACTGTGTGTGTGTGTGTGTGTGTGTGTGTGTGTGTGTGTGTGTGTGTGTGTGTGTCAGTAAGTAGTGTCTGTCAGTAAGTGGTGGGTGTCTGTGTCAGTAATACCCCTTTCACACCGCAAAAATAACCTGGTATACAGATCCGGCGCAACCCGCTCAGCAGAGTCTGCAAAGCAGGGAGGCGCTGGCCAAGAGAGGCGCTCTCCCTGCTCTGAGACTCTGCTGCTGCGCGCTGCTGCTGCCGGCTGCCACAGCAACAAGAGGCTGGAGTCCAGTCCACCAGCTGATCTTCCCTCTTTCTTCCTACCAGCAGAACATGCAGTAGGGAGTTCACTCCATCGTCCGCACAGGCTGGCCACTTTCACTTTCTGTTCCACTTCCTGGCTGCTTGTGATTTATGACATGAAGCTGTTCTCCATTCTCCCTGCGCTCGAGCCCTCCCCCTCTACAACATGCTGATGCAGGACCTTGAGTGTGGTCAGAGCAGGCCGACTGTGCCAAAAGTGAGTTTAACTCTTTGAAAGCTTTGGTTTCTAATGTATTGAATGCTGCTGCTGTAAGTGTGTGCTTTCTATATATATATTTTTTATTTTTTTACCATCGATCTATCTATCTATCTATCTATCACACACACAGGGGGGTGCAATTATTATATGTATAAGTGGCACTGAAACTGTGGGCATGTGTATAAGTGGCACAAACGTATATGTGTAACTGTATACGTGGCACTGATACCGTGGGCATTATTGTGTGTGTAAGCGGCACTGCTATCATGGCCATTATTATGTGTAACTGTATACGTGGCACTGCTACCGTGGGCATTATTATGTGTGTAAGCGGCACTGCTACCGTGGGCATTATTATTTGTGTAAGCGGCACTGCTACCGTGGGCATTATTATGTGTGTAAGAGGCACTACTACCGTGGGCATTATTGTGTGTGTAAGCGGCACTGCTACCATGGGCATTATTGTGTGTAACTGTATACGTGGCACTGCTACTGTGGGCATTATTATGTGTGTAAGCGGCACTGCTACCGTGGGCATTATTATGTGCGTAAGCGGCACTGCTACCGTGGGCATTATTATGTGTGTAAACAGCACTGAAACTGTGAGCATTATTATGTTAACTGTATACGTGGCACTGATACCGTGGGCATTATTATGTGTATAAGCGGCACTGCTATCATGGGAATTGTGTATATGGGGCACTACTGTGTAGCATAATGTGAATATGGGGCAGTACTGTGTGACGTAATATGAAATAGGGGCACTACATACGGTGTAATGACGATACTTTTGTGCTACTGTGTGGTGTAATTTGAATTTGGGGTACAATTGTGTGGGCACACCCGTTAATTGTGAGACCACACGTGCCTTCAGTGTGTGCTTTCCCTTTATTAAGTATTGGAGAGAGGGCGCAAATTTATAGTTTGCAGGGAGGCGCCAAACACCCTAGCACCGGCCCTGCTGGTATAGACTGGGTATATTGCTGGGTCGATACGTTCCGATGTGTGTTGTGAAAGGGGTCATGGGCGAATTCTGGATTGCCTGACCCAGTAATTCAACCCGGGAATAAAGAAGGGTTATTCTCGGGTTAAATACCAGGTCCGGTGCAGTGTGAACGGGTCACCCAGGTCGATGCAACCCGGGACCCGTTCACTGCATAGGGATGATCTCATCTCCCAGCACCGCCTCTGCACCGGATGCCTACTCCATCTCCGCCCACAGATGGCAACCCGAACCGGCAAATTGCCGGGTCGGGTTGGCGGTGTGTAGGGTCAAATGCTGGGTCCCACCCAGGAATGGACCCATTTCCAATTCCTAGGTGGGACCCGGCATTGTGATGGGAGAGCGGTATAAGTATTGTGTTGTGTGTGTGTCAGTAAGTAATGTCTGTGTCAGTAAGTTTATCTGTGTTGTGCGTGTGTGTCAGTCAGTAATATCTATCAGTAAGTGTCTGTGTCGGTAAGTTTTGTGTTGTGAGTGTGTGTGTTAGTAAATAGTGTCTGTCAGTAAGTGGTGATTGTGTCAGTAAGCTTTGTGTTGTGTGTGTGTGTGTGTGTGTGTGTGTGTGTGTCAGTAAGTAGTGTCTGTCAGTAAGTGGTGACTGTGTCACTCACATGGCATAGGCCACACCCCCTATTTAGACCACACCCACACCACACTGATCACACACCCACATCACTAGTCACACCACCGCAGCGCTTGTCACACCTCCTGCCGAGGCACACAATAGGCCCTTCCTAAATTTCAGCTCCAGGCCCATATGGACCTTAATCTGGCACTGGTTACAGAGATTGTGTGTGTAGGTACACAGTATATGTGAGTGTGTCACTGGGGCTGTAAAGCACATTGGTGCCCTGCAGCTGCACCTTGCACACTGAGAAGGAGGTTTCTTACCTTGCACACAGAGAGGGTGGAGAGGCAGTCAGTACACATCAGAGCCAGAAAGACCCGTCAGACAGGTGTGAAGTCAGTGGAAATGTGATCACAGACGTGTATCCTGGGACCTTCCTGTCTGTCTGAAGAGCTCTACAGTGGTGAGTGTCACATAGAAAGAAGCACATACATTGCCCAGGGACAGTCGGTGATATAGTACAGGACTAACGAAGAACATGATCACCAGTAAAGGGCACAGACTACATACAGGTAAGCGTTTGAGACAAGAGAGTAAAATGAAACACAGCCCATAGACAATGATTTATGCTGTACTCATGTATAATGTGGAAGAAGACAGACACATTCTAGTTTATTGTCGATCTTTGTATATAAACACAACAGGAAAATGAGATGCAGCGCATAAGATACATAAGTGGGGATAGCTAAGGCAATGGTACCTGTACTCTTTCCCTCTTTACTTCCGAATGCTCCTATCTTATTTGCGTTTGATACATATAGTTGTATTGTATATTACTCCCTGAAGTGTCATCACCTCCTTACATTTTTAATGGTATTCTGAGTATTCCTTACCATCTGTATAGATTGTGTATGTTCTCTCCAGGTTTGTGTGATTGCCATTCCCAGAGTTTAAAAACACATTGGTAGGTTAAGTGGCTTCTGACATAAATGTGCGCTAGAGTATTTGGGCTGTACACTACATGGAGGCATAAACTGACTGGTGCTGTGCAATCTATATGGGTCTGGGACTCAGGGTCGACAACAAAAAGGTCGACACACCTTAGGTCGACGCCAATTGGTCGACACACCTTAGGTCGACGTGGACAAAAGGTCGACATGGACAAAAGGTCGACAGGAACAAGGTCGACATGGAAAAAGGTCGACATGAGTTTTTTGGGTTTTTTTGGTGTCGTTTTCTTCGTAGAGTGACCGGGAACCCCAATTAGCGCACCGCGTCCCCTCGCATGGCTCGCTTCGCTCGCCATGCTTTGGGCATGGTGCCTTCGCTTCGCTCGGCACAGATTACCGTTCCAATCGTAGTCCACGTGGATCGTTAAGTATGAAAAGGTTCGAAAAAAGAAAAAAAAAAACATAAAAAACTCATGTCGACCTTTTTCCATGTCGACCTTGTTCCTGTCGACCTTTTATCCATGTCGACATAAGGTGTGTCGACCAATTGGCGGCGACCTAAGGTGTGTCGACCTGGAGTCCGGATACTATATATATATATATATATATACACACACACACACTGATAAAATGGTGTGTTGAATTACATAAATCCCACTAACACTATTGGACACCCTAAATCACATGACCGTGCGTTATTTACCAATGACCACACAACTCACAGTGTGACTGCACACCCAAACTACTTCCTTCTGTGATCAAAACCTAATCACATAACCACAGCAGTATCACTCCACAAGTACCATCACTCAGAGAGCGACTACTCAAAGGAGCAGCACATCACTGCCTCACTCTGACAGAAATACAAATATCTGATGTTTAACAGCTTATTCTGAATGTTCGCCTGTTTTAGTCACTTACACTGTTATCCAGTTTAATGATTATTCATTAAAAGTAATTCAAATTGAACTATTTTTTATTTGTATTCTGTGTCTTTCTCACCCTACATCTCCACATAGAACTATTTTGTCACTACAGAGGCCATTTTATAAGATAGCTATACCACTCTTGGGTGTGCGGTCACACTGATAATATGCGCCCTTGGGTGCAGGATACTTTATCTCTCTTGCTTAGTAAATAGACCCCTTTATCTCTGTCCACTTTATCACTCTCCAAGGCATACTACATCTGGATGTAATAATTATTACAGGGAGCCCAGTTTTTATGGGACTAGGTGTTTGGGGGGAGGGGGCCTGGTCACAGGAGGGAGTGTGGAAACGCCCCCTTGATCAGCTGTTTAGTAAATACATGTGGCACCAGGGGGTGTGGTCGTGTTGTGACATGACGGATTTGGAATTACGCATTTCCTGCACTCTGGGCCTAAGTAATCTGTACCCACTCCACCCCACTCTGTGCCCCTGGGCACAAGTATACAGAGATGCTCAAAGAGTAGTCCATCAAAAGTTACTATTTCTAAAGAAACACAGTTTCACATAATATCAGAAATTCACCACTATTGTCATGTGTATGTAAATGGGATACATACAGACATCATAAAAAAGAAATTATAAGACTTGCCAAACGATAGAGTTGGTGGAGAGATTAGTGTAAAGAAAGCCTATGACAATTGTTATTTAAGCTTGTGTTCTCAGTATTGATCCAATAATAATAATAACTCTCTAGTCTGAAGTGAAAGGTAGTGCTAGGATGTGAGCCTAGTTTTCCCTAGGAAGATCCACGTGAATCAGGTAAATGTATCCTGGGGAGGGGACTGAGCTGACAGGTAGGAGAAAAGGTCCGGATGAGAGAGCTAGATTCTCACACAACTCTACTCCCACTCACCACTTGTGTGCTGGACAAGTAGAATAAGATCACGCTGATAGTGGCTTTATGAAAGGCAACTGGTTTGTGTACTTGTTGTTATGCTCAGGAATGTGGATCTGTCAGTGGGTATACTGTATGTGTAATTTGTAGGCACTGGCATGTAAATGTTATCTTTTGTATTATGACAATTAGTTGGTGTTTATAGCTAAATGACAAAGTTTGTACTGTATTATTATTATTATTTATTATTATTATTACCAGTTATTTATATAGCGCACACATATTCCGCAGCACTTTACAGAGAATATTTGCCCATTCATATCGGTCTCTGCCCCAGTGGAGTTTACAATCTATATTCCCTACCACATGTACACGCACACACATTCACGCTAGGGTTAATTTTGTTGGGATCCAATTAACCTACCAGTATATTTTTGGATTGTGGGAGTAAACCGGAGTGCCCGGAGGAAACCAACGCAAGTATGGGGAGAATATACAAACTCCACACAGTTAGGGCCATGGTGGGAATCGAACCCATGACCTCAGTGCTGTGAGGCAGTAATGTATAGGGTTCAGTATGAAATGCCGGCTTACGGGATTCCGGCGGTCATAATACCGATAAGGGAAAGATCAACAGGGGTGAGTGTGGGCTGTTTTCCCCTCTCCCCTACCCCTAACTCTAACCCTCTGTTCCTGCAGTCTAAAGCTAGGTACACACTGTCAGATTTTTTTTGTCTGTCCGACAATCTGACAATTTTTCAGGAAATTGTAGGCATCAATATCTGAGCTACTGTACACACTGAAAGATTTTTTTTTAAGTTTGCAATTTTCTGCCACGTCACACTGCATTTGCATATGTCTGCCCACAAGGTGGATGACATGGTGACAGAAAAACATAGGAAATATGGGCAAATTATTGAGAATGCACACACACTGCTTGATATCGGGAGATTGTTGCAGAGATTTCTGGTTTAGTTTTAGGATGATAGTTCACAAAATCAATCGCTCATGTGTGTGGGCAAGATTTTCCAGAATTATCGTTGAAACGATCGATCGTACACACTATATGATAAATCAGGCCAATGTCTCAATTATTGGCAAATCAGACCAATAATTAGATAGTGTGTACTTAGCTTTACCCTAACCTCCCCTCTTAGTGCCTGACTCTAATCACGCTCCGGTGGTGCCTAAACCTAACTCTCCATCCTCATGCCTAAACCTAACCCTCCAGCAGTTTGCCTTTATATGTTCACATTTTCTTATTCAAATTTGCAATATATATATATATATATATATATATATATATGAGAGAGAGAGATCCAAAGTTCCACACTCTCACCATATAATCCATCAACGGGGTGCTCTGTACCGGTCCACTTGTACTGAATATCCACTATTTTAAAACCAGGGACTCGACTCATTAAATGTAACAAATTTATTAGAACTAGAGATGAGCGGGTTCGGTTCACCGAGATCCGAACCCTCCCCCGAACTTTACCTATTTTACACGGTTCCGAGGCAGCCTCGGATCTTCCCGCCTTGCTCAGTTAACCCGAACGCGCCCGAACGTCATCATCCCGCTGTCGGATTCTCACGAGATTCGTATTCTATATAAAGAGCCACACGTCGCCGCCATTTTCACTCGTGCATTGGAGATTGAATGGAGAGGACGTGGCTGCGTTCTCTCCCTGAAAAGCTCTGTATCTGTGCTCAGTGTGCTGCAAATATCTGTGCTCAGTGTGCTGCAAATATCTGTGCTCAGTGTGCTGAAAATATCTACGTTCTCTGCCTGAAAACGCTCCATATCTGTGCTCAGTGTGCTGCAAATATCTGTGCTCAGTGTGCTGCATTGTGGGGACTGGGGACCACCAGTATATAATTATAGTAGTACAGTACAGTAGGCCATTGCTGTATCTTGCAGCTCTGTGTCAAGTATACTATCTGTGCTGCATTATTGTGAGCAGTATATAGTAGGATAGTGCAGCATTTTGGTGACCAGCAGTATACATATAGTACAGTACAGTAGGCCATTGCTGTATCTTGCAGCTCTGTGTCAAGTATACTATCTCTGTGCTGCATTATTGTGAGCAGTATATAGTAGGACAGTGCAGCATTTTGGTGACCAGCAGTATAAATATAGTACAGTAGAGTAGGCCATTGCTGTATCTTGCAGCTCTGTGTCAATTATACTATCTCTGTGCTGCATTATTGTGAGCAGTATATAGTAGGAAAGTGCAGCATTTTGGTGACCAGCAGTATACATATAGTACACTACAGTAGGCCATTGCTATTGATATATTACTGGCATATAATTCCACACATTAAAAAATTGAGAACAAAAATGTGGAGGGTAAAATAGGGAAAGATCAAGATCCACTTCCACCTCGTGCTGAAGCTGCTGCCACTAGTCATGGCCGAGACGATGAAATGCCATCAACGTCGTCTGCCAAGGCCGATGCCCAATGTCATAGTAGAGAGCATGTAAAATCCAAAAAACTAAAGTTAAGTAAAATGACACAAAAGTCTAAATGAAAAGCGTCTGAGGAGAAGCATAAACTTGCCAATATGCCATTTATGACACGGAGTGGCAAGGAACGGCTGAGGCCCTGGCCTATGTTCATGGCTAGTGGTTCAGCTTCACATGAGGATGGAAGCACTCATCCTCCCGCTAGAAAACTGAAAAGAGTTAAGATGTCAAAAGCACAGCACAGCAAAGAACTGTGCGTTCTTCTAAATCACAAATCCCCAAGGAGAGTCCAATTGTGTCGGTTGCGATGCCTGACCTTCCCAACACTGGACGGGAAGAGGTGGCGCCTTCCACCATTTGCACGCCCTCTGCAAGTGCTGGAAGGAGCACCCACAGTCTAGTTCCTGATAGTCAAATTGAAGATGTCACTGTTGAAGTACACCAGGATGAGGATATAGGTGTTGCTGGCGCTGAGGAGGAAATTGACAGTGAGGATTCTGATGGTGAGGTGGTTTGTTTAAGTTAGGCAGCCGGGGAGACACCTGTTGTCCGTGGGATGAATATGGCTATTGACATGCCTGGTCAAATTACAAATAAAAAATCACCTCTTCGGTGTGGAATTATTTTAACAGAAATGCAGAAAACAAGTGTCAAGCCTAGGAACATCCTCCCTTATACGTCACCTGGAGAGCATTCATCAGAAGTCATTGACAAGTTCAAAAACTCTGGGTGACAGCGGAAGCAGTCCACTGACAACTAAATCCCTTCCTATTGTAACCAAGCTCCTGCAAACCACACCACCAACTCCCTCAGTGTCAATTTCCTCTTTAGACAGGAACGCCAATAGTCCTGCAGGCTATGTCACTGGCAAGTCTGACGAGTCCTCTCCTAACTGGGATTCCTCTGATGGATCCTTGAGTGTAACGCCTACTGCTGCTGGTGCTGCTGTTGTTGCTGCTGGGAGTCGATTGTCATCCCAGAGGGGAAGTCGGAAGACCACTTGTACTACTTCCAGTAAGCAATTGACTGTCCAACAGTCCTTTGTGAGGAAGATTAAATATCACAGCAGTCATCCTGCTGCAAAGCGGGTAACTCAGGCCTTGGCAGCTGTGTTGGTGTTAAACGTGTGTCCGGTATCCACCGTTAATTCACAGGGAATTAGAGAATTGCTTGAGGTAGTGTGTCCCCGGTACCAAATACCATCTAGGTTCCACTTCTCTAGGCAGGCGATACCGAGTATGTACACAGACGTCAGAAAAAGAGTCACCAGTGTCCTAAAAAATGCAGTTGTACCCAATGTCCACTTAACCACGGACATGTGGACAAGTGGAGCAGGGCAGACTAAGGACTATATGACTGTGACAGCCCACTGGGTAGATGTATTGCCTCCCGCAGCAAGAACAGCAGTGGCGGCACCAGTAGCAGCATCTCGCAAACGCCAACTCGTTCCTAGGCAGGCTTCGCTTTGTATCACCACTTTCCATAAGAGGCACACAGCTGACAACCTCTTACGGAAACTGAGGAACATCATCGCAGAATGGCTTACCCCAATTGGACTCTCCTGGGGATTTGTGACATCGGACAACGCCACCAATATTGTGAGTGCATTACATGTGGGCAAATTCCAGCACGTCCCATGTTTTGCACATACATTGAATTTGGTAATGCAGAATTATTTAAAAAACCACAGGGGCGTGCAAGAGATGCTGTCGGTGGCCCGAAGAATTGCGGCCCACTTTCGGCATTCAGCCACCGCGTGCTGTAGACTGGAGCACCAGCAAACACTCCTGAACCTGCCCCGCCATCATCTGAAGCAAGAGGTGGTAACGAGGTGGAATTCAACCCTCTATATGCTTCAGAGGTTGGAGGAGCAGCAAAAGGTCATTCAAGCCTATACATCTGCCTATGATATAGGCAAAGGAGGGGGAATGCACCTGACTCAAGCGAAGTGGAGAATGATTTCAACATTGTGCAAGGTTCTCCACCCCTTTGAACTTGCCACACGTGAAGTCAATTCAGACACTGCCAGCCTGAGTCAGGTCATTCCCCTCATCAGGCTTTTGCAGAAGCAGCTGGAGAGATTGAAGGAGGAGCTAAAACGGAGCAATTCCGCTAGGCATGTGGGACTTGTGGATGGAGCCCTTAATTTGCTTAACCAGGATTCATGGGTGGTCAATCTGTTGAAATCAGAGCACTACATTTTGGCCACCGTGCTCGATCCTAGGTTTAAAGCCTACGTTGTATCTCTCTTTCCGGCTGACACAAGTCTTGCACATGTTCAAAGACCTGCTGGTGAGACACTTGTCAAGTCAAGCGGAACGTGACCCGTCAACAGCTCCTCCTTCACATTCTCCCGCAACTGGGGCTGCGAGGAAAAGGCTAAGAATTCCAAGCCCACTCGCTGGCGGTGATGCAGGGCAGTCTGGAGCGAGTGCTGACATCTGGTCCGGACTGAAGGACCTGCCAACGATTACTGACATGTCGTCTACTGTCACTGTTTATGATTCTGTCACCATTGAAAGAATGGTGGAGGATTATATGAGTGACGGCATCCAAGCAGGCACGTCAGACAGTCCGTACATATACTGGCAGGAAAAAGAGGCAATTTGGAGGCCCTTGCACAAACTGGCTTTATTTTACCTAAGTTGCCCCCCTTCCAGTGTGTACTCCGAAAGAGTGTTTAGTGCAGCCACTCACCTTGTAAGTGATCGGCGTACGAGGTTACTTTCAGAAATTGTGGAGAAGATGATGTTCATCAAAATTAATTATAATCAATTCCTCCGTGGAGACATTCACCAGCAATTGCCTCCAGAAAGTACACAGGGACCTGAGATGGTGGATTCCAGTGGGGACGAATTAATTAATACTCTGTGAGGAGGGGGATGTACACAGTGAAAGGGGTGATGAATCGGACGATGAGGAGGAGGTGGACATCTTGCCTCTGTAGAGCCAGTTTGTGCAAGGAGAGATTGATTGCTTCTTTTTTGGTGGGGGCCCAAACCAACCAGTCATTTCAGCCACAGTCGTGTGGCAGACCCTGTGGCTGAAATGATGGGTTTCTTAAAGTGTACATGTCCTGTTTATACAACATAAGGGTGGGTGTGAGGTCCCAAGGACAATTCCATTTTGCACCTCCTTTTTTTTTTTTTTTTTTTTTTATCTCTGTGATGTGATGTTTGGGGCTAATTTTTTTAAGTGCCATCCTGTTTGACACTGCAGTGTCACTCCTAGATAGGCCAGGTGTTTGTGCCACCCACTTGGGTCACTTAACTTAGTCATCCAGCGACCTCGGTGCAAATTTTAGGACTAAAAATAATATTGTGAGGTGTGAGGTGTTCAGAATAAACTGGAAATGAGTGGAAATTATGGTTATTGAGGTCAATAATACTATGGGATCAAAATTACCCCCAAATTCTATGATTTAAGCTGTTTTTGAGGGTTTTTTGTAAAAAAACACCCGAATCCAAAACACATCCGAATCCGACAAAAAAATTTCAGGGAGGTTTTGCCAAAACGCGTCCGAATCCAAAACACGGCCGCGGAGCCGAATCCAAAACCAAAACACAAAACCCGAAAAATTTCCGGTGCCCATCTCTAATTAGAACTATAAAACATCTCGGATCAAAGGACCTCTGAGAATTTGATCCAAGAAGTGTATCTGTCTGTATACATTACTTGCTGCTGTAAGCTTGAAAAAGGTGCGGACAGGACTGAAACATCGCTGACTCTATGGCATTATAAGCACTTTATTGTTCTAACAAATTTGTTGCATTTAATGAGGAGAGTGCCTGGTTTTAAAATAGAATATATATATATATATATATATATATATATATATTAGTAATGAGCGGGTTCGGTTCGTCGGAATCCGAATCCCCCCAAACTTCACCCTTTTCACACGGGTCCGAGGCAGACTCGGATCCTCCCGCCTTGCTCGGTTAACCCGAGCGCGCCCGAACGTCATCATCCCACGGTCGGATTCTCGCGAGATTCGGATTCTATATAAGGAGCCGCGCGTCGCCGCCATTTTTCACTCGTGCATTGGAAATGATAGTGAGAAGACGTGGCTGGCGTCCTCTCAGTTTTATTCAGGTGGCTGCAAATATCTGTGCTCACTGCTTTATTGTGGGGACTGGGGACCAGCAGTATTATAGGAGGAGTACAGTGCAGAGTTTTGCTGACCAGTGACCACCAGTATTATACGTTCTCTACCTGAAAAACGCTCCATATCTGTGCTCAGTGTGCTGCATATATCTGTGCAGGGGTGTATCTTCCTATTGGCCTGGATGGCACTTGCCAGGGGCGCCAGCCAAGAGGGGGGCACCGCCCGGTAGTGCCACCCATGCCAGGGGGTAGAATGACATAGTAGTTCTCACCGAGTACATCCCTTAGCAGTGCTCATCCACTGCCAGACTCTCAGAAGCGTATTGCACTCTGACACTCTCTGTGACTACAGCCGGGGAGCGGGGCACTTCCAGGTATGGGGAGGGGCGAGGCACCTTCTCTTCCTCATCCGCTCCCCTTCTCATTGATCCCATGCAGTCTGTCACTAAACAGCAGCCACTACAATCAGCAACAGTCAGCAGTGCATGGTCTATCTTGGCAGTCTGGATCAAAGGTTACAAAGAGCTCTGTATGGAGAGGTATCTAGACCAGTGACTGCCTGTCCAGCTGTGTTGAAACTACAACTCCCAGCACACCTTGTCAATTGGATTTGCTGGGACATGTAGTGCAATCACACCTAGAGAGGGGTTTTTAACTGTATGTATGTGTGCATATATCCCCTCGGTGTCCCTGCCTGCACCCTCCTTGTAATTCCCCCTCAGTGTCCCTGCCCGCACCATCCCTGTAACTGCCTCCTCAGTGACCCTGCCCATACACTCCTGTAATTCCCCCTCCGTGTCCCTGCCCACACCATTCCTGTAACTGTCCCCTCAGTGACCCTACTCATACTCTCCTGTAATTCCCTCTCAGTGTCCCTGCCCGCACCCTTCCCATAATTACCCCTCAGTATCCCTGCCCGTACCCTCCCCGTAATTCCCTCTCAGTGCGCCCTACCCGCACCCTAACCGTAATTCCCCCCTCAGTGTCCCTGCCCGCCCCCTTCTCGTAATTCCTCCTCAGTGTCCCCGCCTGCACCCTCCTTGTAATTCTCCCTCAGAGTTCCTGACCTCAGCCTCCCTGTGACTCCCCCCTCAGTGTCCGTGCCGGTACACTCTTGTAATTCCCTCTCAGTGTCCCCTCCCGCACCCTCCCTGTAATTGCCCCTCAGTGTCCTTGACCTCAGCCTCCCTGTAGCCCCTCCCTCTCATTTTCCATACCCGAACTCTCCCTGTAATTCCCCCTTAGTGTCCCTGACCTCAGCCTCTCTGTGACTCCCCCCTCAGTGTCCCTGCCCACATCCTCCTTTAATTCCACCTCAGTGTCCCTGCCAGTACCCTCCCCGTAATTCCCCCTCAGTGTCCCTGCCCACACGCTCCTGGAATTCCCCCTCAGTGTCCGTGCCCACACCGTCCCTGTAATTGCCCCTCAGTGTCCCTGACCTCAGCCTCCCTGTAAGGCCTCCTCCTCATTGTCCCTACCTGCACCCTTCCTGTAATTCTCCATCAGTGTCCCTGACCTCAGCCTATCTTTAACTCCCCCCTCTGTGTCCCTGGGTGGGGGAGGTGGGGGGTGCCTTTCCTTACTTTGCCAGGGGTGCTCAGACCCCTAGATACACCCCTGTATCTGTGCTCACACTGTTTTATTGTGGGGACTGGGGACCACCAGTATTATATAGGAGGAGTACAGTGCAGAGTTTTGCTGACAAGTGACCACCAGTATTATACGTTCTCTGCCTGAAAAACGCTCCATATCTGTGCTCAGTGTGCTGCATAATCATATATCTGTGCTCACACTGCTTTATTGTGGGGACTGGGGACCACCAGTATTGTATAGGAGGAGTACAGTGCAGAGTTTTGCTGACCAGTGACCACCAGTATTATACGTTCTATGCCTGAAAAACGCTCCATATCTGTGCTCAGTGTGCTGCATATATCTGTGCTCACACTGCTTTATTATTGGGACTGGGGACCACCAGTATTATATAGGAGGAGTACAGTGCAGAGTTTTGCTGACCAGTGACCACCAGTATTATACGTTCTCTGCCTGAAAAACGCTCCATATCTGTGCTGCATTGTAGTATATAGTAGGAGTACAGTGCATAATTTTGCTGACCACCAGTATATAATATATAGCAGTACGGTGCAGAAGGCCACTGCTCTACTCACCTCTGTGTCGTCAAGTATACTATCCATCCATACCTGTGGTGCATTGCAGTTTTGCACAGTTTGCTGACCACCAGTATATAATATATAGCAGTAGGGTACAGTAGTCCACTGCTCTACCTCTGTGTCATCAAGTATACTATCCCATCCATACCTGTGGTGCATTTCAGTTTTGCACAGTTTACTGACCACCAGTATATAATATATAGCAGTACGGTACAGTAGGCCACTGCTCTACCTACCTCTGTGTCGTCAAGTATACTATCCATCCATACCTGTGGTGCATTTTAGTTGTGCGCAGTATATATAGTAGTAGGCCAATTGCTATTGATACTGGCATGTAATTCCACACATTAAAAAATTGAGAACAAAAATGTGGAGGGTAAATAGGCAAAGATCAAGATCCACTTCCACCTCGTGCTGAAGCTGCTGCCACTAGTCATGGCCGAGACGATGAAATGCCATCAACGTCGTCTGCCAAGGCCGATGCCCAATGTCATACTAGAGAGCATGTAAAATCCAAAAAACAAAAGTTCAGTAAAATGACCCAAAAATCAAAATTAAAAGCATCTGAGGAGAAGCGTAACCTTGCCAATATGCCATTTACGACACGGAGTGGTAAGGAACGGCTGAGGCCCTGGCCTATGTTCATGGCTAGTGGTTCAGCTTCACATGAGGATGGAAGCACTCATCCTCTCGCTAGAAAACTGCCGTGCCACTCCTGGATGGGCCAGGTGTTTGTGTCGACCACTTGTGTCGCTTAGCTTAGTCACACAGCTACCTCATTGCGCCTCTTTTTTTCTTTGCATCATGTGCTGTTTGGGGACTATCTTTTTGAAGTGCCATCCTGTCTGACACTGCAGTGCCACTCCTAGATGGTGTTTGTGTCGGCCACTTGGGTCGCTTAGCTTAGTCATCCAGCGACCTCGGTGCAAATTTTAGGACTAAAAATAATAGTGTGAGGTGTTCAGAATAGACTGAAAATGAGTGGAAATTATGGTTATTGAGGTTAATAATACTATGGGATCAAAATGACCCCCAAATTCCATGATTTAAGCTGTTTTTGAGGGTTTTTTGTAAAAAAAAACCACCCGGATCCAAAACACACCCGAATCTGACAAAAAAATTTCAGGTAGGTTTTGCCAAAACGCGTCCGAATCCAAAACACGGCCGCGGAACCGAATACAAAACCAAAACACAAAACCCGAAAAATTTCCGGTGCACATCGTTAATACTGTATATACATACATACACAGAAAACGGGCCCGGCACTCCCCTTCAGTATTGTATATAGCTGTGGTGCCCTCCTGCAGTTCCTCAATAATAGACTTGTGGAGCAAGCCGCACTCAAACAGACTTTTAGATAAAGGTGATGAAGACCAGTTTAATGTTCATTAAACTGAGCTTCATCACCTTTATCTAAAAGTCTGTTTGAGTGCCGCCTGCTCCACAAGTGTGTGTGTGTGTGTGTGTGTATATATATGTGTGTGTGTGTGTGTGTGTGTGTGTGTGTGTGTGTGTATGTGTGTATATGTATATATATATATATATATATATATATATATATTTATTTATTATGTGTGTGTACATATATATATATATATATATATATATATTTATTTCTGCGAGTGGAGAATATTTGAAATACTGTATAAAAACCCCACCATTTTGTTCTGATCATTGCTTTTATATTTATAAAGAAGTAAACAATATAAGAAGGATAATACTCATATGGCAGATAATAAACATGATTCTTGAATCAGTGGCTAGGAATGTGGGGCTTACTAAAGAAATATGGCAGTTGGTGTTGAACAACTTATGAGAACATTTTCTAGGAAAGCAAAGCTGTTGTAATATTTTAACTTGTATTTTAATCCTCCTTACAAAATATGTAAATATTTCTTCTGGTGCATTTCGTCCTTACTGGATTTCTCTGAACGGGTAGAACTAATGATGATATAAGTAATACGGCTAGAAATACTCGTTGACACGTGCATAAGGTGCTTACAGAAGAATCCGGCCAGACTTGTCTCGTGTTCAGACATGTGGCAATTTTAGCAGTTTGTGTTGTGATTTATATGCACATTTTGCATATATTTATATGTAAACAAAATATGAAACATGTTTGACTTTTATTACATCAGCAGTTATGTTGTGTAAGCCTGGTGATTAAACACCTACTTATTTCAGTTTATTTAAGGCACACTCCATTGTTTTTTAAAGTAACCATAATGCAACATGGGCAGAATGTACTACTCATCGCATCCTCGATGCATCCTGCCACTTATCAGGTACGTCTTTAATAATGCCAATATGTACCTAGAAAAGCGATAAGTATAGCAAAGGACAGGTCTCCTGTGATAAGACCTGTCCTGTGCGATCACTGCACTTCCGGGTTTAGATTTAGGTGAGAGCGTTTCCTTTCTATCTAGTGTAGGACTTGGGCAAGAAGGATAAATATATATAGTAAACACTGCTTGATAAAAGCGCTACACGGCGCTGAAACGTTGCCCACAGACAGCCGACTTGTGTCATTTTTTTGGAAAAGCCTACGAGTGCTGCCAGTGGAGGAGTGTGTGTGTGTGTGTGTGTGTGTGTGTGTGTGTGTGTGTGTGTGATATATATATATATATATATATATATATATATATACACAATGTAGGTGTCTGTAGTGTCGGGAAACACTGTCCACTGCCCCCGTTACCACAGAAACAGGCGGCACTCCACGGATTTTAGTATAACAGGTGAAATTTTATGTGACAGACAGCATGAGTCCAACGTTTCAACCCCGTGGCGGGTGTTTTTGTCAAGGACACATGGTGAAGCAAACAGAGTGAGCATAGTTCTTACCTTAAATACCTTGCACATGTCAGCACATTCAGACGGGTGCGGAGGGCGGGAGAGTCGCCGGCGGCTCCGGCGTCCGGCCGCAAGAGATGACGTCACCGTTGCTAGGCTACCGGGAAACATCACCACCCGGCGCATCCCGCTGCTGCACTGTAATGCAAAGAATTAAAAGTGAAACGTAAAATCAATAAGAGGAAACAAAATAAAGTTTCCAGTACAGTGTAAGTGATAGATTAAAAATAGCTGTAACATTATGTGACCGGGAAACAATGTAAGCATATTCAGGTAAATATCCTTTAAGGAGGGCACCCCGGTCCTTACAATCTTTTTGAGTGCCAACTGTACTAATTGGATATATATTTTTATATATATATATATATATATATATATATATATATATATATATATATATATATTAGAGATGTGTGGCTGGCACTTTTCGTGTTTTGGTTTTGGTTCTAATTCCACTTTCGTGTTTTGGTTTTGCCAAAACCACCCTTTCGTGTTTTGGTTTTGGTTTTGTATCTGGATGATTTTTTTTTAAAAAATACATAAAAACAGTTCAAATCACAGAATTTGGGGGTAATTTTGCTCCTACGGTATTATTGACCTCAATAACATTCATTTCCACTCATTTCCAGTCTATTCTGAACACCTCACACCTCACAATATTGTTTTTAGGCCAAAAGGTTGCACTGAGGTCACTGGATGACTAAGCTAAGCGACCCAAGTGGGCGGCACAAACACCTGGCCCATCTAGGAGTGGCACTACAGTGTCAGACAGGAGGGTGGATATCAAAAAAAGGCCCCTAACAGCACATGATGCAAAGAAGAAAAAAAGGTGCACCGAGGTTGCTGTAGGCCTAAGCTAAGCGACACAACCACCTGGCCCATCTAGTAGTGTCACGCAGTGGCTGAATGTCGAGAGTGGGCCGCAATTGTTCGGTCCACTGACAGAATCTCCAGCACGCTCCAGTCACTTTTTTAAAAAATCTGCAATTGGTGGACTTATACGGCAGTACCCCAGGACTAATATAGCAGTACCACTGGACTCATACGGCAGTGTCAGACGGGATGGCACTTTTCAAAAACTAGGCCACAAACAGCACCTCATGCAAAGATGTCAAAGATGTGCAATGAGGTAGATGTATGACTAAGCCAAGTGACACAAACAATTCCAACTGGAATTATACGTCCAAATCACTGGAATTAATTGGCAAGATCACTGTAATTAATCATTGTAAATCACTGACATTAATTGGCAAAATCACTGTAATTATACATCCAAATCACTGGAATTAAATGGCAAGATCACTGTAATTAATAATTATAAATCACTGACATTAATTGGCAAAATCACTGTAATTATACGTCCAAATCACTGGAATTAAATGGCAAAATCTCGCTATCGCCTGCCTAGTGAAGTGGAATCTAGATGGGATTTGGTACCGGGGACACAATACCTCCATCAATTGTCTAAATCCCACTGCACTAATGGCGGATACTGGGTGCACGTCTAACACCAACATAAGTGTCAAGGCCTCACTTATGAGGGCTTCCATCGTCATATGAAGCTGAACCACTAGTCATGAACATAGGCCAGGGCCTCAGCCATTCCTTGCCACTCCGTGTCGTAAATGGCCTACTGGCAAGGTTACGTTTCTCCTCAGACCATTTCAATCTATTTTTTTGGGTCTTTTTACTGAACTTTGGCTTTTTGGATTTTACATGCCCTCTACTATCACATTGGGCATCGGCCTTGGCAGACGACGTTGATGGCATTTCATCGTCTATGTCATGGCTAGTGGCAGCAGCTTCAGCACTAGGAGAAGTGGTTCTTTCCCTATTTTATCCTCCAAATTGACTGATGGACAGGGCACTACCACTGGTCTGATGCAGCACAACACAACAACACTGTAAGGGTGTATATACGTATATATTTCTCAGAGAGCGCATTAGTTTTTAAACCATTTATTATACAATAAAATACAAAGCACTCTGCTTTGATCAATTAATCATACAATTGCAATTGTATGATTAATTGATCAAAGCAGAGTGCTATGTATTTTATTGTATAATAAATGGTTTAAAAACGAATGTGCTTTCTGAGAGATATATATGTATATATGCTCAACAGAATTATAGTATAATTGTATTTTAGTATAACTTCAGAAAACCTGAGCCTGACAGATGCGGGCTCGGAATGCAAAGTTCGGTAGGGTTCGGTTCTCTAATAAATATATATATATATATATATCTCCATCCATCCATCCATCCATCCAGTAGGACTGGGCATGTGAACGTGTTATTATTGCGTTAACACATTAATTAACTAACGCTAACAATTATTTTATTACATTAACAAAGTTTTTCATTATTATTTTTTGGTTGATAAGTATTGGCTTGGGATGGGCGTCATCACGCGTGTCAACCAGCACTGAGCATTTTTGCGGTGGGTTTAATGTAGCCCATACACTTGTGCGATAGGGCATACAATCCTTCGATTTCGACAGCATCTGTGAGAGAAATCGAAGGATTGTATGGACATTTAAGGTACCATCTGACGCGATGCGCGGGCACGCCGCTCGAATATCGCGTCTCATGATAGTATGTGCTGTCCTTCATATTTATCGCTTTGCAGTGCGTTCGCATGTGTTTTTTTTAAAACACATGCAATATATCGCACTGCGATGTGCGATGGGCACCCGCCTGAGGCCGCTCCCACTCGGCAGTGATGTGCCCATCACGTGATTACCATGCGATCTATCGCATGATCGCATTGTAATCACTTTGGCAGTTCAGGTGCGATTTCGTCGCACCTGAACTGCCGGTGCGATGCCCTGCGATGTCGCGTCACGGGGCATCGCACAAGTGTATGGGCACCATAAGACTGCTGCAGTGCTCAAATGACCCGGTACAGAAAAGAACTGTCGGAGGAGGGGCGCAGCTTGGCGACCATTGGAGAAGATGTGCAGCTGCGGGCTCTTGTCAGGAATACAGGAGATTGGCAGCTTCTCCCACACTTTGGGTCCTCATCCTGTCTCCCCTTGCTTACCTTAGGGTGCTGCGCTGCTGGATTGGCAGTGGCTGTGGAACCAGGAGAGGCTTTCTGCCTCTTCACAGGTTGCGGCCCACCAGTTGGGACAAAGCAGGGGCCCAAAGTTTCTGCTTAGCCCGGAGGATCCGTTCATCACCAGAAGTGTCCGGACCCGCTTACTGCTCATCGCCATCACCCGGATCGCAGATTGGCGACCTCCCAAACAACTTCTGCTGGGACTTATGGACCGGGCGTACTCCCTCTCTGCTGGCTCAGCCTGGGGACACCAGATCTACAACACAGCCGGGTACATGCGCTGAGGTTCTAGCACTGCTGCAGGAAATACATTGACAGTGGTCTGCCCTGCATTGCCACTGCTAGTCGGGGCTCCGGGATTGAAAGCTTGCTGCCTTCCCCTTTGTTCATTAAGGACTCCCTGCTTTGCAAACCAAATGTTATTCCACTTTTGTTCATATAGCAGTACTTTTAAAATAAAAGTATGCAATACACCACCTTTGAATTCATTATTGAATTTTGTGCATAACACAATGTGATAAATTGCATAAAATCATGCGATTAATCATGATTAAAATATTAATCATTGCCCAGCACTAATATCCAGCAACAGCAACACACACAAATACATACATAGTCACATACATGCAGACAGCCAGACATATTGTACATAAAATCACACACTTATACATATAAATACAGTATACTCTCAGAGTCACACATATACACAGTTGACACATGCACACACACACACATACATACAGTCACCCCTATATGCACATACATAGTCACACACATACATACATACATACATACATACATACATACATAGTTACAGACAGACGATGACCCTTCCCCTGTGCTGTAAGTATGCAGGTACTCTCAGGTACGGATGGAGTACCCTTAAGAATTTGGCAGCAGGTGCGCAGTACCAGCACACTGCACACTTTGCACCTGTGACTGCCATTACCGCAATTATAATGCGCTGCCGAGCAACAAGACCATGGTGTTCGGCAGCATGATGGCGCCTCTGACTTTGTCATGGCTACAGGGAGCCCAATGGTGACATAATGAGATCACATCACGCTTCCTCTCCTGGCGCCATGGCTGGCAAGAAGAGAGGAGCCCGGGGACTGGACTGGGTGCCTTTTCCCACAGTATCCAGCTGTTTCCCTTAATTTGGCTCGAGTGAGGCATAGGCACTGAGTGGTTTTTGTTCTTCATAGGCTGAGCATGTCTCTTCACTGTGTGGGGTAATTATTTTTTTAATATAATGTGAACACTAATATATATTTATATTATTATGGGGGAATTACTATATACTTTTACTGTAATGTGGGTCACTACTATATATGTCTGTTATTATGGGGCATTACTATATATTTCTATTGTAATGTGCACACTATTATATATTTATATTATTATGGGGGCATTACTATATATTTATTTTGTAATATGGGATACTACTATATATGTCTATTATTATGGGGCATTACTATATATTTATTTTGTAATATGGGACACTACTATATATGTCTATTATTATGGGGCATTACTATGTATTTCTATTGTAATGTCGGACACTGCTATATATGGCTATTATTATGGGATATTACTATATATTTATATTGTAATGTGGAACACTAGAGTGCAAATAAAAAGGACTATACTGTGTCGCCACACCACTAGTGTAATGTAGCCACTCCTCCTAGTGTCATGTGGCCATGCCCCCTCTGACACGTGACCATGCCCATATTTCAGCACACTCAGTACCACTAAGAAAATATTTCTACTTGCACCACTGCCCTTCCCCGAATCTCTCTTACAATATAGGCTGGATGCTTGATAGTCAGGTCTCCTCTTCTCTCCCATGCTGCTTCAGCAATGACTGTACAGTGCTGCATAACCCAACCCCTTTTCGGACTCTACCTCCTGATTCACATCTCCAGCTAGTAGGCAGTCCTATTTAAAAAAATTGGGAGACCCCAGGGTAATGTGCCCCCCCCATCCCCCGCCCCCTTTTTTTTTGCAATAAAACAGCCCTGACCCACTAAGCCATGGAGACCTCTATAGGTGTTTAGCAGCAGATCTTTTAAGTGCTACAAGTTGCGAGCTGTGGCCTCCATGGCTCAGACTTGTTTTTCCAGCACATCCCACAGATGCTCAGGCAGATTGAGGTCTGTAGAATTTGAGGGCAAGTCAACATCTTTAACTCTTTGTCATATTCCTCTAACCATTCCTAATCTATTTTTGAAAAGTTATAGGGCACTTTATCCTGCTAAAAGAGGCAACTGCCATCAGGGAATACCATTGCCATGAAGGGGTGTACTTAGTCTGCAACAATGTTTAGTTAGTTGATATGTGTCAACGTAACATCCACATGGATGCAAGTACTCAAGCTTTCCCAGCAGAACATTGCTCAGAGCATCACTGCTGGCTTGCCTTCATCCCATAGTGCATCCTAGTGCCATCTCTTCCCCGGTTAAATGACACATATGCACCCAGCTGACCATATAATGCAAAAGAAGACATGATTCATCAGACCAGGCCACCTTCTTCCATTGCATTTCATTTCAGATGGGAACCAAGATACAGGTGCTACTTAAACCTAACTAAAACGTAACTAAGATAACTAAAATAATGACACTGTCAACCATATGGAATTCAAAATAATATGGTGGCAAAGGAAAGAAAGGCAGCTCAATAGTAATATCAATTGAGTCGGGCCAATTGCCCTACTCAAAGGCAAGCACTAGGAATAACCACTCCTGCAATACAACAACAAAGTGACCCTAGTTAGATAAAATCAGCCTAATGTGCTGAAGGAGAGCAGACCCAGATGGTATTGCAGCGAGCTAGCCCCTAGACTGCCTTTCTTTACCACAAAAAAGGTTGCCAAAGACTAAAACTAAGTAAAATTAAAGAAAAATTGTGGAAGGAGGGTGGGAGACCAAAAGGAATCACTCAGGGTCCTGCTTAACAACCCACAAAATGCGCCTTTTCCTAACCTAGCCCTGCCCCTGGAAGCTCTGACAGGCTAACTAAAGTGAAAGAAAACATTTTACCCTTGAATCTCCCTTCAATTCTCTACTGCACATGAAGTGCACTTGCTCATCATTCTTTGGGATTGGACAAGAGGAGCAAGCCTTCACTGCCTACGTGCATCAGTGAGCCTTGGATGCTCATGACTTTGTCACCAGTTTACCATTTGTCTTTCCTTGGACCACTTCTGGTAAGTTCTAACCACTGCATATCGGGAATACCCCATAAGACCATGTTATATTGGAGATGCATTGACCCAGTCGTCTAGCCATCACAATTCGTCCCTTGTCAAAGTAGCCCAGATCATTACACTTGTCCATTTTTCCTGCTTCCAACACATAAACTTTAAGAACTGAGTGTTCACTTGCTGTCTAACATATTCCACCAAGTCAATCAATGTATTCACTTAATCAGTGATTTTAATGTTCTGGATGATGGCTGATATATACTATATATGCATGTTTTTATTCAAATATCTATATATTTATCTAGGTATCTATCTAACATATTATTAGGGAGTGTGAAGGGAGATGAGGTCAGAGATGTAAATCGGAAAGGAATAGGTGACTGCTTTATGAGTGTGAGAAGCTTGAATTAGGTGAATAAGGGGAAGTAGAGTCAATGTAGAGCTTGTATGGGAGGGGAGGTAGACGTAGTACGTTTGAAAAGGAAGATGAGCCGGGCAACAGTATACCATAGAAAACACTCCCCTTAAATATGCAGAATGTTCCCAGTGGGCTGCATCCAGCAATGGGATCAACTTCTGGTAAAATCATAAGTGCGTCTTCACACTGGCACGCCTGTCTTGTGTAGGTCACGAAGAAAACAAAGTATAAACAACAAACGTAAAACAACCCATGCATATGCAAGAAAGTAGCACATAAACCAACTGTATGAATGTAAGTTCTCTGTATAAGCAGTCAAAATAGAAAGTATCGCAACAGTTTCTACTTTCTATAGTGATACTTTCTATTTTGACTGCTTTTAAAGCGGACTTTGAACTATATATGTGGTTCGTCTTTATGATATTCAAAATGTTGCATTAGTAGAATCAGCACTATGGGGGTAATTCCAAGTTGATCGCAGCAGGATTTTTGATAGCAATTGGGCAAAACCATGTGCACTGCAGGGGAGGCAGATATAACATGTGCAGAAAGAGTAAGATTTGGGTGGGTTATTTTATTTCTGTGCAGGGTAAATACTGGCTGCTTTATTTTTACACTGCAAATTAGATTGCAGATTGAACACACCCCACCCAAATCTAACTCTCTCTGCACATGTTATATCTGCCTCCCCTGCAGTGCACATGGTTTTGCCCAATTGCTAAAAAAAATCCTGCTGCGATCAACTTGGAATTACCCCCCATATTGGTGTTTGTGATACTTTGCTACTTTCTTGCATATCATATGCATTGTTTGTTTTATGTTGTTGAACAGGACTGAGAAGGTTTTCTCATCCTGTGCTGAGCCCATGTTTCAAAATTTGTGCTCGTCACATTGAAACATCAATATCCTAATTTTTTTTAAGCAGCACCAGCAGAAATTATACCTTGTTCTTGTCAGCAGACTGTTCATTTTTTTGTTCCCTCTAACGTGTCATTGAAATTTCAAGAAAGTTAATGAATATTAAATGTTGTTTTTTTATTTTATTTTGTATATAAACACAATAAAAAATAGATTGTAATTCCTGCTTCACTTTCCTAAATTGCAACAAGCAGGATTATACTTGTAGGTTTTCACAAGTTAATTTGCACGTGAAATGTTTATTTCTCTATCGTCCTAAGTGGATGCTGGGGTTCCTGAAAGGACCATGGGGAATAGCGGCTCCGCAGGAGACAGGGCACAAAAGTAAAGCTTTTACAGGTCAGGTGGTGTGTACTGGCTCCTCCCCCTATGACCCTCCTCCAGACTCCAGTTAGATTTTTGTGCCCGGCCGAGAAGGGTGCAATTCTAGGTGGCTCTCATAAAGAGCTGCTTAGAGAGTTTAGCTTAGGTTTTTTATTTTACAGTGATTCCTGCTGGCAACAGGATCACTGCAACGAGGGACAGAGGGGAGAAGAAGTGAACTCACCTGCGTGCAGGATGGATTGGCTTCTTGGCTACTGGACATGAAGCTCCAGAGGGACGATCACAGGTACAGCCTGGATGGTCACCGGAGCCACGCCGCCGGCCCCCTCACAGATGCTGAAGCAAGAAGAGGTCCAGAATCGGCGGCTGAAGACTCCTGCAGTCTTCTTAAGGTAGCGCACAGCACTGCAGCTGTGCGCCATTTTCCTCTCAGCACACTTCACACGGCAGTCACTGAGGGTGCAGGGCGCTGGGGGGGGGCGCCCTGGGAGGCAAATGAAAACCTTTAAAAAGGCTAAAAATACCTCACATATAGCCCCAGAGGCTATATGGAGATATTTACCCCTGCCTAAATGTACTAAATAGCGGGAGACGAGCCCGCCGAAAAAGGGGCGGGGCCTATCTCCTCAGCACACGGCGCCATTTTCTGTCACAGCTCCGCTGGTCAGGAAGGCTCCCAGGTCTCTCCCCTGCACTGCACTACAGAAACAGGGTATAACAGAGAGGGGGGGCAGAATAAATGGCAATATATATTAATATAAAAGCAGCTATAAGGGAGCACTTAATCATAAGGCTATCCCTGTCATATATAGCGCTTTTTGGTGTGTGCTGGCAGACTCTCCCTCTGTCTCCCCAAAGGGCTAGTGGGTCCTGTCTTCGTATAGAGCATTCCCTGTGTGTCTGCTGTGTGTCGGTACGTGTGTGTCGACATTTATGAGGACGTTATTGGTGTGGAGGCGGAGCAATTGCCAAATATGAGGATGTCACCTCCTAGGGGGTCGACACCAGAATGGATGCCTTTATTTGTGGAATTACGGGATAGCGTCAACTCGCTTAAGCAGTCGTTTGCCGACATGAGGCGGCCGGACACTCAATTAGTGTCTGTCCAGGCGCCTCAAACACCGTCAGGGGCTGTAAAACGTCCCTTGCCTCAGTCGGTCGACACAGACCCAGACACAGGCACTGATTCCGGTGGTGAAGGTGACGAATCAACCGTATTTTCCAGTAGGGCCACACGTTATATGATTTTGGCAATAAAGGAGATGTTACATTTAGCTGATACTACAGGTACCACTAAACAGGGTATTATGTGGGGTGTGAAAAAACTACCAGTAGTTTTACCGAATCAGAAGAATTAAATGACGTGTGTGATGAAGCGTGGGGTGCCCCGATAAAAAACTGCTAATTTCAAAGAAGTTATTGGCTTTATACCCTTTCCCGCCAGAGGTTAGGGAGCGCTGGGAAACACCTCCTAGGGTGGACAAAGCGCTAACACGCTTATCAAAACAAGTGGCGTTACCCTCTCCTGAGACGGACGCACTTAAAGATCCATCAGATAGGAGGATGGAAAATATCCAAAAAGGTATATACACACATGCAGGTGTTATACTACGACCAGCTATTGCGACTGCCTGGATGTGCAGTGCTGGGGTAGTTTGGTCAGAGTCCCTGATCGAAAATATTGATACCCTGGACAGGGACAATATTTTACTGTCGTTAGAACAAATAAAGGATGCATTTCTTTATATGCGTGATGCACAGAGAGATATCTGCACACTGGCATCACGGGTAAGTGCTATGTCCATTTCGGCCAGAAGAGCTTTATGGACACGACAGTGGACAGGCGATGCGTAGAGGAGTTATTTGAGGTCGGTCTATCGGATTTGGTGGCCACGGCTACGGCCGGGAAATCCACCTTTCTACCTCAAGTCACTCCCCAACAGAAAAAGGCACCGACCTTTCAACCGCAGCCCTTTCGTTCCTTTAAAAATAAGAGAGCAAAGGGCTATTCATATCTGCCACGAGGCAGAGGACGAGGGAAGAGACAGCAACAGGCAGCTCCTTCCCAGGAACAGAAGCCCTCCCCGGCTTCTACAAAAGCCTCAGCATGACGCTGGGGCTTCGCAAGCGGACTCGGGGGCGGTAGGCGGTCGTCTCAAAAATTACAGCGCGCAGTGGGCTCACTCGCAGGTAAATCCCTGGATCCTGCAGATAATATCTCAGGGGTACAGGTTGAAATTAGAGACAGAGCCACCTCGCCGTTTCCTGAAGTCTGCTTTACCAACGTCCCCCTCAGAAGGGGAGACGGTTTTGGAAGCCATTCACAAGCTGTATTCTCAGCAGGTGATAGTCAAGGTACCTCTTCTACAACAAGGGAAGGGGTATTATTCCACTCTATTTGTGGTACCGAAGCCGGATGGCTCGGTAAGGCCTATTCTAAATCTGAAGTCCTTGAACCTATACATAAAGAAGTTCAAGTTCAAGATGGAGTCACTCAGAGCAGTGATAGCGAACCTGGAAGAAGGGGACTTTATGGTATCCTTGGACATCAAGGATGCGTATCTCCACGTTCCAATTACCCCTCACACCAGGGGTACCTCAGGTTCGTTGTACAAAACTGTCACTATCAGTTTCAGACGCTGCCGTTTGGTTTGTCCACGGCACCTCGGGTCTTTACAAAGGTAATGGCCGAGATAATATTTCTTCTTCGAAGAAAAGGCGTATTAATTATCCCATACTTGGACGATCTCCTAATAAGGGCAAGGTCCAGAGAACAGCTAGAGATGGGTTTAGCACTATCTCAAGAGGTGCTAAAGCAGCACGGATGGATTCTGAATATTCCAAAATCCCAATTAATGCCGACAACTCGTCTGCTGTTCCTGGGGATGATTCTGGACACAGTTCAGAAAAAGGTTTTTCTTCCCGAAGAAAAAGCCAAGGAGTTATCTGACCTGGTCAGGAACCTCCTAAAACCAGGAAAGGTGTCTGTACGTCAATGCACAAGAGTCCTGGGAAAAAATGGTAGCTTCTTACGAAGCAATCCCTTTCGGCAGATTCCATGCAAAGGGATCTGTTGGACAAATGGTCAGGGTCGCATCTTCAGATGCACCTGCGGATAACCCTGTCGCCGAGGACAAGGGTATCCCTTCTGTGGTGGTTGCAGGAGGCTCATCTATTGGAGGGCCGCAGATTCGGCATGCAGGATTGGATCCTGGTGACCACGGATGCCAGCCTGAGAGGCTGGGGAGCAGTCACACAGGGAAGAAATTTCCAGGGAGTGTGGTCGAGCCTGAAAAAGTCTCTTCACATAAGCATTCTGGAACTAAGAGCAATCTACAATGCTCTAAGCCAGGCGGAACCTCTGCTTCAAGGAAGACCGGTGTTGATCCAGTCGGACAACATCACGGCAGTCGCCCATGTAAACAGACAGGGCGGCACAAGAAGCAGGAGGGCAATGGCAGAAGCTGCCAGGATCCTTCGCTGGGCGGAGAATCACGTGATAGCACTGTCAGCAGTATTCATCCCGGGCGTGGACAACTGGGAAGCAGACTTCCTCAGCAGACACGACCTTCACCCGGGAGAGTGGGGACTTCATCCAGAAGTTTTCCACATGCTATTAAACCGTTGGGTAAAACCAATGGTGGACATGATGGCGTCTCGCCTCAACAAAACACTGGACAGGTATTGCGCCAGGTCAAGAGATCCGCAGGCAATAGCTGTGGACGCGCTGGTAACACCTTGGGTGTACCAGTCGGTATATGTGTTTCCTCCTCTGCCTCTCATACCAAAGGTATTGAGGATTATACGGCAAAGAGGAGTAAGACTAGTGGCTCCGGATTGGCCAAGAAGGACTTGGTACCCGGAACTTCAAGAGATGGTCACGGACGATCCGTGGCCTCTACTTCTGAGAAGGGACCTGCTTCAGCAGGGTCCTTGTCTTTTTCAAGACTTACCGCGGCTGCGTTTGACGGCATGGCGTTGAATGCCAGATCCTAAAAGGAAAAGGCATTCCAGAAGAAGTCATTCCTACCTTGATAAAGGCAAGGAAGGAAGTCACCGCGAAGCATTCTCGCCGTATTTGGCGAAAATATGTTGCGTGGTGCGAGCAGCGGAGTGCTCCGATGGAGGAATTTCAACTGGGTCGTTTTCCTACATTTCCTGCAATCAGGATTGTCTATGGGTCTCAAATTGGGATCTATTAAGGTTCAAATTTCGGCCCTATCAATATTCTTCCACAAAGAATTGGCCTCAGTCCCTGAGGTCCAGATTTTTATCAAAGGAGTACTGCGTATACAGCCTCCTGTGGTGCCTAAGGTGGCACCGTGGGATCTAAATGTAGTTTTAGATTTCCTCAAATCCAATCGGTTTGAACCACTAAAGAATGTGGATTTGAAATATCTCACATGGAAAGTGACTATGTTACTGGCCCTGGCTTCGGCCGGGAGAGTATCTGAACTGGCGGCTTTGTCTTATAAAAGCCCTTATTTAATTTTCCATTCGACATAGGGCAGAGCTGCGGACGCGTCCGCATTTTCTCCCTAAGGTGGTATCAGCGTTTCACCTGAACCAGCCTATTGTAGTGCCTGCGGCTACAGACGACTTGAAGGACTCCAAGTTGTTGGACGTTGTCAGAGCCTTAAAAATATACATTTAAAGGACGGCTGGAGTCAGAAAATCTGACTCGCTGTTTATACTGTATGCACCCAACAAGTTGGGTGCACCTGCTTCTAAGCAGTCGATTGCTCGTTGGTTTTGTAACAAAATTCAACTTGTACATTCTGTGGCAGGCCTGCCACAGCCTAAATCTGTTAAGGCCCATTCCGCAAGGAAGGTGGGCTCATCTTGGGCGGCTGCCCGAGGGGTCTCGGCATTACAACTCTGCCGAGCAGCTACGTGGTCAGGGGAGAACACGTTTGTAAATTTTTACAAATTTGATACCCTGGCAAAGGAGGACCTGGAGTTCTCTCATTCGGTGCTGCAGAGTCATCCGCACTCTCCCGCCCGTTTGGGAGCTTTGGTATAATCCCCATGGTCCTTTCAGGAACCCCAGCATCCACTTAGGACGATAGAGAAAATAAGAATTTACTTACCGATAATTCTATTTCTCGGAGTCCGTAGTGGATGCTGGGCGCCCATCCCAAGTGCGGATTATCTGCAATACTTGTACATAGTTATTGTTAACTAATTCGGGTTATTGTTTAGGAAGCCATCTTTCAGAGGCTCCTCTGTTATCATACTGTTAACTGGGTTTAGATCACAAGTTGTACGGTGTGATTGGTGTGGCTGGTATGAGTCTTACCCGGGATTCAAAATCCTCCCTTATTGTGTACGCTCGTCCGGGCACAGTACCTAACTGGAGTCTGGAGGAGGGTCATAGGGGGAGGAGCCAGTACACACCACCTGACCTGTAAAAGCTTTACTTTTGTGCCCTGTCTCCTGCGGAGCCGCTATTCCCCATGGTCCTTTCAGGAACCCCAGCATCCACTACGGACTCCGAGAAATAGATTTATCGGTAAGTAAATTCTTATTTTTTTGTTATTTTTTTTTCACCATCTCAATTTGAATATTCACAATTTTAGAAATAATAGGGTACAGTAGCTCAGTGATTTATGGTCAGTATAATAGGCAAAATCAGTCCTTGTGGCTTCCAATCATAAAATATGTGGCCTGGGCCGGGGGAGGGGCTACAAGTCATGTGCCGCCTCCCCTATGCTGGACTTCCACCCCAGGTTCTATGGAGCCTTTGTAAAACAGGTGTTAATACACCTGACCTGTGCTCCTAATGCCCTGGTGGTCTAGTGGGGTCCCTGCTCAGTGACAGTGTCCATGCAAGTGCTGCGATCCAGTCTCTAGACTGCGGACGGAATACAATTTCAACCTTACCTGCTCTCCCCGGTGATGGCCACACGATCCCAGGAAGCGTCTCACAGAAGTACATTGTGCCGTGAACATTCCCACCGCAAGTACCCGGGCAAGCCAGTGGGAGTATGCAGCGCCGCATGGAGGGTGATGGAGCTGCAGCGCTGAAGTCTCTCAGACTTACAGCGCTGCCAGTCCTTGTTGAACAGTTAATTCTTTAAAGCTTTTAGGGCTGCCTTCGCAGCCCTCCTGTTTGGTGACCTGCTACTGCAGTCACCAACTACAAAATTGAGCTCACAGTGCCTGGAGGTGGGGTTATAGAGGAGGGGCCCAATGCATCCTGGGACAGCTAAAGCTTTAACCTGTTGGTGTCCTAGATCCAGATCCATCTCTACACCCCTGATGTTGCCCTGTGGAAACCCTATGTACCCTGCTGCAGAAAAACACAATTTTACTTAATTTAATATTTTTTCTATGAATTTCACATTAAGAAACGCTTGGCCATGATGTGCCATGAAAAAATCCTGATACTCTAGGGCGTGGTGATTGACAGGGGGAGATCTGGGCATTGTACAAAATGTAATATTTTGTGCACTTTTTTTGTGATCACCAAACAATGGAACCTGTTCAGCAGGGATTGCAGATTCTGCTAAAAAGCAGAATCCGCAATCTCTTCTGTAGCATGCTGGGGGCCGCCCAGTGCAGGGCAAGACCGCCCAGCATGCTAACTCCCGCCCCGCAGCTGCAATCGATATCCGATTGCGGTCGCTGCAATTGTGGATGACCCCCACGCCTGCGTTGGCCGGACACTACCCCACAGTACCCGCCGTTGTCACTCAGTGTGATCATATCCCTACAGGATGCGCGGCCACTGTGCATCCAATCTGAATAACCCCCAAACTGTGGGAGCCTCCTGCCGATGCAGCTTAGCTGCAGCTGCAGGAGACTCACCATCAGTTTCCTGATTGCAGCGGCTGCGTGTGATGTCATGCAGCCGCTGTGATCACACCACGACACCCCCCCGTTCGTCCGCCTCCACCCCCTGTTCACGACGCACCACCCCCACAATGCTCCGTCTCATCCCTGGAAATTGAGCTTTATACCATACTCCCAACTTTGCATTTTCATAAAGAGGGACACGCGCGCGGCAAAGCCGCGTGCGCTCCCGAAAAAGGGATGTGTCCTAATAAAAGGGGGCATGGCTTCACGGAGGACCTGTGATCGCAAGCCCCATTTTTGTCACTGAGGGGGCATGCCCAGCGCTCTGTGAGCCCCCTCTCCCTCTGACTCCAGTGAATAGATGCTGTGCGCATGCTCTGCTAAGCAGGGCAGCGCGTGCAGGAGCCTCCCAACTGTGCCCCCCCCCCCAACGCGGGACACTGCGGCCCGCGGGTGGGACAGCGGGATAGTCCCCAAAACACAGGACTGTCCCGCGAAAGTCAGGACAGTTGGGAGGTATGTTTATACTGTATGTAGTGGCCACTGAACAAGCTGTGGGGAAGGGAGGGTTATGGGCAACTGGAACCCCCCCTACCCCCCTCCACATTTGCCTTTGGCATTACGCTATCACACTACTGTATTTTAAGTTCTTCGCCAGTCCATCTCCTAACAAGAGGATTTAGTAAATTTGTGTGAAAATATTTTTAACATTGCGAATTTTGGTGAAATATATGTATGAGTTCTGCATTAAAAATGCGGATTGTGATAAATATACTTCTAAGTTACAGCTGCCAGCTACGTAAAAAAAACAGTGTTCTCTACTAATTAATGTAGGTGCTGTATGTGTACAGTACATAATGTCCTTTATCAATGGTATGTAAAACATATACAACTGTTTTGTGTCAGTTTCACTAAACATACAAGTAAAGCTTGAAATGCGTAACCTGATAGCTGGTAGGCAGGTCTCGTGCTACCTGGTGAATAAAACATAAAGGCTTCCTGAAGGAGAGATGTTGAAATGTCAGTAATTTGTGGTGACTCCAAGACATCCTGAACGCTTTAACTTTAGACACATGAGCTGTTTACATTGTAACAGGAACCTCTCTTCTACATATTGCCTGTGACGTCTTTTCCCGACTCACGCCCTATATTATGTTATTTATTTATGGCTTTATCTTTCAAATAATGGTATACTAACTGTGGGTGAGGTGTTCTAGTGGCAGGTTTAATGATTTTTTTTTTGCATACACTCGGACGGGACAATTCTTAAATGTAACATATCGCATTAAGGGCCCTATTTATCAAGAGTGTTAGAAATTAACACTCCCTATTGCTGCACATTGTAGCAGCGATTTTGAATGTGTTTTCAGGACTCTCCTTTTATTTTCAGGTTTGGATCTAGCTAAGCAATGGCACAAACGTAGCCATAGGCAACAGCGGTATAATGCTATCTTCAGGGGTGTGGATTAAAAGATCGACAGTATATAGATAGTCACTAGGACAACACCAGCTGATTGTCAGTCAATAGCTAGTGTGAAAAGGTCGACAGGGTAAAAAAATTGGCAGTCAAATGGTCCACATGGATTAAGGTTGGCAGGGTCAAAATGATGACACAGAAAAGATCAACACATTTCTTTTGGTCATTGTAGCCCGAAACCTAATCCTTCCCTTAGTGCTAAATCTTAACCCTCTCCCTACTGCCTAACCCTAACCCTAACCCTAGTCCTTCCCTTCTGCAGCCTAACTCTCACCCTCCGCCAAGTGTCTAGCCCTAGCTGTCCCCAGCGTCAGCCTAACCCTAACTTTCTCCCAAGTACCCTAACTTTAACACTTAACCCGTAACGTGAAATATCATGAAAACCGTATATCGACCAATTCTGTGTAGACCATTTGCATGTCGACCTTTTGATCCTTTCTACCATTTAACCATTGACCTTTTGACAATGTCAACTTTTTGACCCTGTTGACCTCGGCTGTCAAACATCTGATGTCGACCAATTGATTTTCTATCTTCCACCCATCTTCAGATAGCACTAGTTAACACAGGCAAACTTAATAAATGCACTGTACTAAAGTAATAGCAGGAGGGACGTTATGCTGTTTTTACTATTATCACTGCACATTTATTGCCAGATTTGCAATCCTGATAAAAGTTACACAGAGCGTTTTTAAGGAACCATTGAAAATTAATTCTGTCATTTCAGTTTTCCATTGTTGACATTATTTACTATCTTACTGTATTTTACTGTGTTAATGTATTGCCTTTAACCGCATTCTTGCAATTTTTACTGCCTTATTTTACTGCCTACTACCAGCTGTAGTCTCTGTAATGTATACTGTTCTATTTACCCCTCTTATCCTCACTCTATTAAAAAAAGCCCCTCTGCTACCCTTCTACCCCACCACTCTCTATTCCCTTACTCGCCTACCATGTCTGATCACCCCTGTCCCATCCCCATCCCCACCCCCCTCTCCTCACTTTGACCCTTTTCTTGCAACCACCTCAAATCAACAACCCACCCAATCTCATGTATATATATATCCCCTCTACCCATTCTTCTGTGTCCTCTGGAATTCCAGATTCATCTGCAAATAAACTCCACCTATCCATGACCTTTTCCTCTCCAACTCTCTTATCCTTCTCACTATACCTGAAACCTTGCTTTCTCTACTGACACTTCTTCCCCTGCTGCTCTCTCCTATGGGGGCCTCTCCTTCACCCACTCTGCCAGACCTGAGGACCAATCCAGCAGCAGAGTTGGCATACTCCGGTCATCCCTCCGAGATCTCCCTTTGCTTCTACTCCTTTTGAATTCCACTCTATCAACCTCTTTTATGCCATATACCTTCATATCAGTCATCTAACATCCCCACTACCTCTTCCCTGACCTTTCCACAATCATTCTAGGCAATTTTAACATCCCCACTGACATCCCCACTAAGCCAGTATTCACCAAACATCTTGCTCTTTCTTGCTCTTTCCTTCTCTTTGCCTTTCTCAATAGACCTCCTCACCATCCACTGTCTCGGCCTCTTCCTTGACCTCATCTTCTCTCATCTTTATTCTCTCTCTGACTTCTCCAACTCTCCCTTCCCTGTCTTTGACCATCTCCTCTCCTTCACTCTCTCCTCACCTCCTCAACCCCACCCCATGCCCAAACTAACTGTCACCAGATGCGATCTCACTGCTCTTGACCCCGCTATCCTGTCCTCCTCATTTGATAATCTCCTCTGCCTTCTATACTCCCTGGCCTATCTTACACAGGCAGCCTCCTTCTAAAACCTTATACCCTCCTTTGCTCTAAACTCTGCTGCCCCCCCCCCCTTCTGTCACCCTTTGCCGCTCCAGTGGCCAACCCTGGCATTCCAAAGTGACCCATTTCCTTCAAAAATCATCTTGCACATCCGAACACTACTGGAGGAGTGTCTCCTTCCCCCTCGATCTCTCTATCATTGTCGACAACACCACTATCTCCTCCGTCCCCCAACTCCACTGCTTGGCTGTTATTCTTGCCTCCTCCCTCTCCTTTGCCCCCACATCCAATCCCTTGGCCAATCCTGTTATTTCCAGGTCTGCAACATCATTCGCATTAAACCCTTCAACTCCCAGATTGCCATCAAAACTATTGTTCACTCTCTGATCATTTCTAGTCTCGACTACTGCAAATTTCTTCTCACTGGCCTCTCCACTCCCATCTCAATCTTCTCCAATCTGTACTTAACGCTAAAGCTAGACTTATCTTCCTCTCCTGCCACTTCACATCTGCCCTCCTCTTCTGTCAAGCTCTGCACTGTCTCTCCTTCCCCTACAGAACCCTCTTCAAACTCCTCATCCTGACATACAATGCCCACCACTGCTCCCTACATCTCCTGTCTCATCTCCATGCATACTCTCTCCCACCCTCTTGGTCAGACAATGACTGTCGCCTTTCCTCCACTCTAGTTACCACATCTCATTCCCATATCCAAAACTTCTCCCATGCTTCCCTCCACAAATATAATGATCTCCCTCATTTTATCAGATTATCCCATAGCCTGCACAGCTTCAAACAGGCTTTGAAAAAACACCTGTTCTTAAAAGCATATCAGTCCACCAGCTAGCCATGTCACCTTGTACCCTACCTCACCCTCTTCTTCCACCATCTCACCCACTATTGTTGCTTGCACTCAACTCACTGCTTATGTCACTTATTTGTCTCTCCATTCCAATATAGATTGTAAACTCATATGAGCAGGGTCCTCCTCTCTCCTGTTTTCTCCATTTACTTTTCTTGCTCACCAGCCAAACTCTGTGCTAAGAGTTATAGTGGTATTTCTTATTTTTTTGTTTTTGTAAAGTAGTGTATTTTTCTCTGACGTCCTAGTGGATGCTGGGGACTCCGTAAGGACCATGGGGAATAGACGGGCTCCGCAGGAGACTGGGCACTCTAAAAGAAAGATTAGGTACTATCTGGTGTGCACTGGCTCCTTCCTCTATGCCCTCCTCCAGACCTCAGTTAGAATCTGTGCTTGGCCAGAGCTGGATGCAACTAGTGGGCTCTCCTGAGCCTGCTAGTAAAGAAAGTAATGTTAGGTTTTTTATTTTCAGTGAGATCTGCTGGCAACAGACTCACTGCTACGTGGGACCGAGGGGAGAGAAGCAAACGTACCTGTTCACAGCTAGGTTGCGCTTCTTAGGCTACTGGACACCATTAGCTCCAGAGGGTTTGAACACAGGCAAAGGTCCTTGGTCGTCCGTTCCCGGAGCCGCGCCGCCGTCCCCCTCGCAGAGCCAGAAGATCAGAAGTTGGTGATGAAATCGGCGGCTGAAGACTCCTGTCTTCATTAAGGTAGCGCACAGCACCGCAGCTGTGCGCCATTGCTCCCACTGCACACCACACACTCCGGTCACTGTAGGGTGCAAGGCGCTGGGGGGGGGGGGCGCCCTGGGCAGCAATAAGAATACCTTTGGCATAAAAAAGACACATAATACAGTCTGTGACTGTATATGTGTAAAACCCCCGCCATTTTTTAGTCAGAAACAGTGGGACAGAAGCCCACCGCTGAGGGGGCGGGGCCTTCTTCCTCAGCACACCAGCGCCATTTCTCTTCACAGCTCCGCTGGAAGGACGCTCCCCAGGCTCTCCCCTGCAGTCTCCTGGCACTAAGAGGGTAAAAAGAGAGGGGGGGCACATACATTTAGGCAAAAGGTGTATTGATACAGCAGCTATTGGGAAAAATTCACTTCTGGTAGTGTGTATCCCTGTGTATATAGCGCTGTGGTGTGTGCTGGCATACTCTTTCTCTGTCTCCCCATAGACCTTGTGGGGTCCTGTCCTCAGTCAGAGCATTCCCTGTGTGTGTGTGTGTTGTGTGTCGGTAAGGCTGTGTCGACATGTTTGATGGGGAGGGTTACGTGGAGGCGGAGCAAGTGCAGACAAATGTGGTGTCGCCCCCGTCGGTGCCGACACCTGATTGGATGGATATGTGGAAGGTCTTAAATGACAATGTAAACTCATTACATAAGAGATTTGATTATGTTGCTGCCGGGGGACAGCCGGGCTCTCAACCCGGGCCTGCCCAGGCGCCTCAGAGGCCGTCAGGGTCTCAAAAACGCCCACTATCTCAGTTGGTTGACACAGATGTCGACACGGAGTCCGACTCCAGCGTCGACGAGGATGAGGCACTATTACAGCCAAAAATGACTAAGGCCATCCAATACATGATTATTGCAATGAAAAATGTATTACACATTTCAGAGGCTGACCATGTCCCTGACAAGAGGGTTAATATGTTTGGGGAGAAAAAGCAGCCAGTGACTTTTCCCCCGTCACATGAATTAAATGAGTTATGTGAAGAAGCGTGGTCTTCCCCTGATAAGAAAGTGGTGATTCCCAAGAGAATACTAATGGCGTACCCTTTCCCGCCAACGGATAGGTTACGCTGGGAATCCTCCCCTAGAGTTGACAAGGCCCTGACGCGCTAATCTAAAAAAGTGGCCCTGCCGTCTCAGGATACGGCCGCCCTAAAGGAACCTGCGGATAGGAAGCAGGAAGGTATCTTGAAGTCTGTGTATACACACTCTGGTACTCTACTGAGACCGGCTATTGCTTCAGCTTGGATGTGCAGTGCTGTTGCAGCATGGACAGATACTCTGTCAGAGGAGTTGGATACCCTGGACAGGGATACCGTATTGCTAACACTTAGCCATATTAAAGACGTCGTCTTATATATGGGGGATGCCCAGAGGGACATTTGCCTGCTGGGCTCTCGAATAAATGCTATGTCCATTTCTGCCAGGAGGGTCTTATGGACTCGGCAATGGACAGGGGATGCCAACTCTAAAAAACACATGGAGGTTTTGCCTTATAAGGGTGAGGAATTGTTTGGGGACGGTCTCTCGGACCTCGTATCCACAGCGACAGCTGGAAAGTCGACTTTCTTGCCACAGGTTTCCTCACAGCCTAAGAAAGCACCGTATTACCAAATGCAGTCCTTTCGTTCTCAAAAAAGCAAGAGAGTCAGAGGTGCATCCTTTCTTGCCAGAGGCAGGGGTAGAGGAAAGAAGCTGCACCATGCAGCCAGTTCTCAGGAACAAAAGTCCTCCCCTGCTTCCACTAAGTCCACCGCATGACGCTGGGGCTCCACAGGCGGAGCCAGGAGCGGTGGGGGCGCGTCTCCGAAATTTCTGCAACCAGTGGGTTCGCTCACAAGTGGATCCTTGGGCTATACAAATTGTATCTCAGGGATACAAGCTCGAATTCGAAGTGACGCCCCCTCACCGTTACCTAAAATCCGCCTTGCCAGCTTCTCCCACGGGGAGGGAGATAGTCCTGACGGCTATTCACAAGCTGTACCTCCAGCAAGTGATAATAATGGTACCCCCCCTTCAGCAGGGAAGGGGTTACTATTCCACACTGTTTGTGGTACCGAAACCGGACGGTTCGGTAAGACCCATTCTAAATTTAAAATCCTTGAACATTTACATGAAAAAGTTCAGGTTCAAAATGGAATCGCTCAGAGCGGTCATTGCCAGCCTGGAAGAGGGGGATTTTATGGTATCTCTGGACATCAAGGATGCGTACTTGCATGTCCCCATTTATCCGCCTCACCAGGAGTACCTCAGGTTTGTGGTACAGGGCTGTCATTACCAATTCCAGACATTGCCGTTTGGTCTATCCACGGCACCGAGAGTCTTTACCAAGGTAATGGCGGAGATGATGGTACTTCTCCGGAAGCAAGGAGTTACAGTTATCCCGTACTTGGACGATCTCCTCATAAAGGTGAGGTCCAGAGAGCAGTTGTTGGTCAGCGTAGCGCACACTCAGGAAGTGTTGCTACGGCACGGCTGGATTCTGAATATTCCAAAGTCGCAGCTGATTCCTACGACGCGTCTGCCCTTCCTGGGTATGATTCTGGACACAGAACAGAAGAAGGTATTTCTCCCGGAGGAGAAGGCTCAGGAGTTAGTGACCATGGTCAGGGATCTCCTGAAACCAAAGCAGGTGTCGGTGCATCACTGCACGCGAGTCCTGGGAAAGATGGTAGCGTCATACAAAGCCATTCCTTTCGGCAGGTTCCATGCCAGGATCTTTCAGTGGGATCTGTTGGACAAGTGGTCCGGATCGCATCTTCAGATGCATCGACTGATCGCCCTGTCCTCGAGGGCCAGGGTGTCTCTTCTGTGGTGACTGCAGAGTGCTCATCTTCTCGAGGGCCGCAGGTTCGGCATACAGGACTGGGTCCTGGTGACCACGGATGCAAGCCTCCGCGGATGGGGGGCAGTCACTCAGGGAAGAAACTTCCAGGGGCTGTGGTCAAGTCAGGAGACTCGTCTGCACATAAACATACTGGAATTAAGGGCCATATACAACGCTCGGAGTCAAGCGGAGCCCCTGCTTCAAGACCAACCAGTGCTGATTCAGTCAGACAACATCACGGCAGTCGCCCATGTAAACCGACAGGGCGGCACAAGAAGCAGGGTGGCGATGGCGGAAGCCACAAGGATTCTTCGTTGGGCGGAGAATCACGTACAAGCACTGTCAGCAGTGTTCATTCCGGGAGTGGACAACTGGGAAGCAGACTTCCTCAGCAGGCACGACCTCCACCCGGGAAGTCTTCGAGCAGATTGCAAATCGGTGGGAACGGCCACAGGTGGACATGATGGCGTCCCGCCTAAACAAAAAGCTAAGAAAATATTGCACCAGGTCAAGGGACCCTCAGGCGATAGCTGTGGACGCACTGGTAACTCCGTGGGTGTTCCAGTCGGTATATGTGTTTCCTCCTCTTCCTCTCATACACAAGGTACTGAGAATAGTAAGAAAAAGAGGAGTGAGAACAATACTCATTGTTCCGGATTGGCCAAGAAGGACTTGGTACCCAGAACTTCAAGAGATGGTCACAGGGGACCCATGGCCACTGCCTCTCAGACAGGACCTGTTGCAGCAGGGGCCCTGTCTGTTCCAAGACTTACCGCGGCTGCGTTTGACGGCATGGCGGTTGAACGCCGGATCCTAGCGGAAAAGGGTATACCGGATGAAGTAATTCCTACGCTGATAAGAGCTAGGAAGGATGTGACAGCAAAGCATTATCACCGCATATGGCGGAAATATGTTGCTTGGTGTGAGGCCAGGAAGGCCCCTACAGAGGACTTCCAGTTGGGTCGTTTTCTGCATTTCCTACAGTCAGGTGTGACTATGGGCCTAAAATTAGGGTCCATAAAGGTTCAGATCTCGGCCCTATCCATTTTCTTTCAAAAAGAACTGGCTTCACTGCCTGAGGTTCAGACGTTTGTAAAGGGAGTGCTGCATATTCAGCCTCCTTTTGTGCCACCAGTGGCACCTTGGGATCTTAACGTTGTGTTGGATTTCCTGAAATCCCACTGGTTTGAGCCACTTAAGACCGTGGAGCTAAAATATCTCACGTGGAAAGTGGTCATGCTATTGGCCTTAGCTTCGGCTAGGCGTGTGTCAGAATTGGCGGCTTTGTCATGTAAAAGCCCCTATCTGATCTTCCATATGGACAGGGCAGAATTGAGGACTCGTCCCCAATTTCTCCCTAAGGTGGTATCATCGTTTCATTTGAACCAACCTATTGTGGTGCCTGCGGCTACTAGGGACTTGGAGGATTCCAAGTTGCTAGACGTAGTCCGGGCTTTGAAAATTTATGTTTCCAGAACGGCGGGAGTCAGAAATCTGACTCGCTGTTTATTCTGTATGCAGCCAACAAGGTTGGCGCTCCTGCTTCGAAGCAGACTATTGCTCACTGGATCTGTAGCACGATTCAGCTGGCTCACTCTGCGGCTGGATTGCCGCATCCAAAATCAGTAAAAGCCCATTCCACAAGGAAGGTGGGCTCTTCTTGGGCGGCTGCCCGAGGGGTCTCGGCTTTACAGCTTTGCCGAGCTGCTACTTGGTCGGGTTCAAACACATTTGCTAAGTTCTACAAGTTTGATACCCTGGCTGAGGAGGACCTTGAGTTTGCTCATTCGGTGCTGCAGAGTCGTCCGCACTCTCCCGCTCGTTTGGGAGCTTTGGTATAATCCCCATGGTCCTTACGGAGTCCCCAGCATCCACTAGGACGTCAGAGAAAATAAGAATTTACTCACCGGTAATTCTATTTCTCGTAGTCCATAGTGGATGCTGGGCGCCCGTCCCAAGTGCGGACTTCTTCTGCAATACGTGTATATAGTTATTGCTTACTAAAGGGTTATTGTTATGAGCCATCTGTTGATTGAGGCTCAGTTGTTGTTCATACTGTTAACTGGGTATGGTTATCACAAGTTATACGGTGTGATTGGTGTGGCTGGTATGAGTCCTGCCCTGGATTCTTACCCTGGATTCCAAATCCTTTCCTTGTAGTGTCAGCTCTTCCGGGCACAGTTTTCCTAACTGAGGTCTGGAGGAGGGGCATAGAGGGAGGAGCCAGTGCACACCAGATAGTACCTAATCTTTCTTTTAGAGTGCCCAGTCTCCTGCGAAGCCTGTCTATTCCCCATGGTCCTTACGGAGTCCCCAGCATCCACTATGGACTACGAGAAATAGAATTACCGGTGAGTAAATTCTTATTTTTTCTCTATTGAACTGTCTTACCATGTACTTTGTTATTGGAAGAAGAGAAAGTAGAAGGAGAAGGATAAGCAGGAATAATAATACAGATGTCCTGTACTTTTGTGCACTCACACACTATATGCTGCACTTATTAAATGACCTTTATTGGTCTATTGATAAAGGATTGTATGGTAAAGGTTACTTTCCTCCAAATATTATTAGTTTTGGGGTATTCTCCCTACATTCAATTCAATTTACGAACAGATTTACATCCATTGTATCTCCTTAGGGATAGTAATTGTAGGTTAAAAAAAAACAGTTGAAAGTCTTTACCTTAAGTAATTCAGTTCTAGAACTAATTTCCCAATGAAGGGATGTCACAAGGCTGAATGACACAGGTTTTTTTATTTGCTTCAATGTATATATACTAAAAATATACGTGTCATACAACTCATATGTCCTTCAAATTATCCAGGAATTAATCATATTCATAAGAGCAAATCTAAATCCATCGTACTTTATAGGTACGTATACCAGCCAGATTCTCTACTTCAACCCATAGGTGCTTTAACCATGGCATTACAGGTGTCTGGATCTCAAGTAAAATATATGTATCACATGTGAATATGGAGATGTTAGTCTATAGATTGTAAACTGACAATGTATTTTTGTGTTTTATTGTGGTCTATAGACTAAATGTACCCATTTCAACTCGTTGTTTGCCTCTCCTCGGTTGCCTTATGCTGTCAGCTGTCATGGAGCAGCATAGGGGGTGGAGTTACGGCATGCAAGCATGGTAATAATAGCATAATGGAATTTTACTTTGCTTGATCCGGGAAGCGGGTCCCTCTTCCTCTGCCAGCACCAAGTGATTTTTGGGAAGATGGCGCATGTGCACTATTAAGCAAAGAGTCGTTGCTTTTACATCATCATCTTTCCGAAGTTGTCACTCAAAAGATGACACTGCAGAGGAGAAGTGACTGGCTTCCCAAGTCAAGGTAAGTATAAGAAGAGAAAAATAATACAGCTGCGCCCGGGATTAACAGAGCATATAGTAAACCATAATTAATCCATTAATTGCACATGCGGATACAGGTCACCGAGTGTCAAATCAATCAAACCCAATCAATAATGCACATAAATGTTGTAATATAACAAAATAAAATTATATTTAAAATATACTGTGCACAGTATCAAATTAATATTGCTTTAAAAAAGCCAAGGAGAAAACATATAAGACATAAATCATAAAAATGTATCCAGTTATGGACACAACACTGTAGCATAAATGATATCTCAGACTTGTCTCAATTGGGAAATATGGTCATTGAGAAACACTGTTTGCGCAATTGATTTTTTATACAATGACTATAAAATCAATTTAAAGTCCACAATATTGTATGGTGCTATATAAAATTCGCACAGATATCTCAATTCATCAAGTCCATACGGTATATAACTGGTCTTATGATAAGTACTGTTCGTGCAAAAAAAAAAAACTGTGATATAAATTGCTTGTTCACTAAAACAGGTACGTGTGGCGTCCCACCGTGATGTTACCTGATATGTAGTAAAGGTAGGAGCTGATGTTCGGATTAAGCACACCTCATGTGGCTGCTAAATTGACTGGTAATGTTGAGACCGTTGGTCCTTGATTAAATAGCGGAGGGAAAGGTGCTAGTAATGACCGCCAGACTGCGCTGGCCTCAATGATCACCTCGTGATGCTCTCACCGGAAAATCCGTCCCGTAGATAGTGCAGATAGTGACCGCCAGGCTGCGCTGGCCCGAAGGATCACCTCTTACCGCTCTCACCGGCAGACCCGTCCTGTGGCGAGGAGGAGCCGAGCTGGATTTAAACACCTCACGTCAACCCGCCGGGTCAGATGGAAAAGATGTGACCGATAAGCTGCAGCAGAGATAGATTAGCTGTGTCTCATAGGCACCAGTAAAGGCTTTTTTGTCGGTTCGGACCTCTGGATATCAGACCAGAGGAATAACGTGTAGCAGGTATCCCAGGTGGGAACAATAGGGAGGAGTCCTAACGCGTTTCGTCACACCCACGTGACTTTCTCAAAGGTACCTTTGAGAAAGTCACGTGGGTGTGACGAAACGCGTTAGGACTCCTCCCTATTGTTCCCACCTGGGATACCTGCTACACGTTATTCCTCTGGTCTGATATCCAGAGGTCCGAACCGACAAAAAAGCCTTTACTGGTGCCTATGAGACACAGCTAATCTATCTCTGCTGCAGCTTATCGGTCACATCTTTTCCATCTGACCCGGCGGGTTGACGTGAGGTGTTTAAATCCAGCTCGGCTCCTCCTCGCCACAGGACGGGTCTGCCGGTGAGAGCGGTAAGAGGTGATCCTTCGGGCCAGCGCAGTCTGGCGGTCACTATCTGCACTATCTACGGGACGGATTTTCCGGTGAGAGCATCACGAGGTGATCATTGAGGCCAGCGCAGTCTGGCGGTCATTACTAGCACCTTTCCCTCCGCTATTTAATCAAGGACCAGCGGTCTCAACATTACCAGTCAATTTAGCAGCCACATGAGGTGTGCTTAATCCGAACATCAGCTCCTACCTTTACTACATATCAGGTAACATCACGGTGGGACGCCACACGTACCTGTTTTAGTGAACAAGCAATTTATATCACAGTTTTTTTTTTTTGCACGAACAGTACTTATCATAAGACCAGTTATATACCGTATGGACTTGATGAATTGAGATATCTGTGCAAATTTTATATAGCACCATACAATATTGTGGACTTTAAATTGATTTTATAGTCATTGTATAAAAAATCAATTGCGCAAACAGTGTTTCTCAATGACCATATTTCCCAATTGAGACAAGTCTGAGATATCATTTATGCTACAGTGTTGTGTCCATAACTGGATACATTTTTATGATTTATGTCTTATATGTTTTCTCCTTGGCTTTTTTAAAGCAATATTAATTTGATACTGTGCACAGTATATTTTAAATATAATTTTATTTTGTTATATTAAAACATTTATGTGCATTATTGATTGGGTTTGATTGATTTGACACTCGGTGACCTGTATCCGCATGTGCAATTAATGGATTAATTATGGTTTACTATATGCTCTGTTAATCCCGGGCGCAGCTGTATTATTTTTCTCTTCTTATATTCATATACAAACGTACAGAAGTTTGTTTGCAGCAGCGAACGGGAGACACAGAGGTACGATCAATTTGGATGTACACGTGCATATTTGCATGTGTATATATACACATACATATCCAATTTTTCCTTAAAATTAGCGCCTAGGTATTTCGTTTTTTTTTTCAAGGTAAGTATACTCAGGATGAGGAGGGTGGGACGGTGAACCTGGGCCCCTGTCTGGCCCCTACAGCAAGACAGCCCCAGGTAATTAGTTACCCTCCCACTCTCGGCACCAGTGGATGCACGTACAGCTGGATGACCTATGATGTCATGCCGCTATGTCGCAATAAGTCATGGCCCAGGCTGCGTCTGAGCCGCTTAGAAGAGCCCATCGCTGCCTGGACCCATTGATTTCAACTGACATTTCTGTTACCAACTCTGTTCCTCCTTTGTTGATCACTGCAGCCTCCTTGGTGGCAACAGCTGTCACCACAACTTCTGCAAACATGGTTAATGTGTCCTGACTCCAGAATCCAGCAGTGAGCATGATGCAAAACAAATATACCAGTCACAGCTGCTTGAGCAAGAGAGAGAGAGGAAGGAGGTTTGGTTAATCTTAATGATGGACATGGTTGACATTAGCTGGCTGTTTTAAGATTTCTGGAATGACTGGTTCATCTTTCATTTCTCCACCTTCCACTGCCTCTCCTCATTCCAACCATGCCCAACCGCTGGTAGCTGCAAGGAAATGTTAGTCTCCAGTATATGCTTTAATAGTGGTGGCTGATAATGCTTCACAATGGTCACATGCACTTTCCCTACCGCCAACTGCAATACTTACTCTGCTATCTTATGTGTAATTTTGTTCCCCACACCTCTTAGAGTGTAAGCCCACTTGAGCTAGGTCATATGTATCTTCTGTTTCATCTCATAGTACCTGATTTGTTTGCATTATGAGATTAATTACAGTGCTGCGTAATATGTCAAAGCCTCATAAAGGATAATAATAATAATGTTGCCCAGTCTCCCATCCTTTATGTGCCCAAATCCTCAGAGGTAAAGGAGGTCAGCTCTGCTATGTAAATATTACATACAGTATACAGTAAATTATCGATTAAAAAATACCTGCACATGTGCGACACATTTGGATTACTATGAAACTGGCTTATGTATTTGGTTCATATTCAAGATAATAGAGCACATGCTCAATTTATTAACAAGATTGGCAGAAAACTGAATTTCCGGTACAAATGTTTAATTTGATAAGAAATAAGAATGTTAGGGCATTGCACTTATGCCACATTGGGAAATGTTACAAACAAAATTAAAGAGTTCAAGGCACTACATAAGTACAAACAATAAGAGTAGTAATCCTAATAATAATAAAAGATTTGCAAGTAAATAGAGAACTCAAATAGGGTTAAAATAAAGTAGTATGATACATATTTAGATACACCCCATATCAATAAAATCTATTCCAGATATCATGTGGAATGTGCATGTGCCAATCAAAGAACACAATATACTGTACAAATGGAGTATATATAAAATATAAACACATCAAACATAAGAAAATATATTGTATCTGTCAATTAAACTTGCTAGGATTTCAAGCTTTTAGATGGCTTTTAGGAAATATAAGCAGACACAAAATAATGAAGACAAAGATATATATCTTGTTAGAGAGAAGGAGACTAAGAAGGTAATCAGATGTGCAAACGCACAAGCTGAGGAGAATATGGCCCAGTCAGTGGTTAAAGGAGGCAAAACTTTTTTTAGGTACTGTATATAAGCGAAAGGAGAAAAACAAAACGCGGAATAATAAGACTAAAGACAGAGACTGGGAGTCTTGTTGAAGGAGCCAATGTAATAGCGGTTCATCTTAATAATTATTTTTGCTCAATATTCACTACTGAAAGAGAGGGGAAGGGGCCACAGTTAAGTTGCAGGGATATTCAGAAAAAATGAAACCAGTACATTTACAGAGGAAAAGGTCCTAACAGAACTCTCAAAGCTGAAAGTGGATAAATCAATGGGGCCAGATGGGATACATCCAAGGATTCTAAAAGAGCTTAAAAAGGTGCTGGTAGCACCATTAACAGAATTATTTAACCAGTCACTAGCTACAAGAGTAATTCCAGAGGACTGGAAAAGAGTGAACGTAGTCCCACTGCACAAAAGTGGAAACAAGGAAGAGGCAAGCAACTACCGACCAGTGAGACTTACATCAGTAGTAGGGAAATTGATGGAAACACTCTTAAAAGAAAGAGTTGTAGATTATCTCAAATCCGGAAATTTACAGGATCCCAAACAGAATGGATTCACTGGGGAATGAGATCATATCAAACAAACCTTATTGACTTTTTTGACTGTATAACTAAAGTAATAGATAAAGTTGGAGCCATAGATATAGCTTATCTAGACTTTAGTAAGGCTTTTGACACTGTCCCACATTGCAGACTGCTAAATAAACTCAAAATCTTGGGATTGGATACTAAGATGGTTGAATGGATAAGATCTTGGTTGCAGGATAGAAAACAGAGAGTTGTAGTAAATGAAGTACACTCACAGGAGGGAAATGTTACCAGTGGAGTACCCCAGGGATCTGTACTTGGACCAGTGCTTTTTAATATCTTTATTGGTGATATTGCAAATGGCATTTAAGGGAAAGTATGTCTTTTTGCAGATGGAAAAAAAATACGCAACAGGGTAGACACACTAGGTGGGGGTAAAATAAATGATTGAAGATCTAGGTAGACTAGAGAGATGGTCAAGAATGTCACAATTACAGTTTAATGCCAAAAAAAATGCAAAATCATGCACATGGGTCTCAAAAATACAAAGGCTAAATATAGTATTAATGGCACTATACTGGAAACTACTGAGGAGGAAAGGGATCTATGAGTCACTATTCAGGTGACTTAAAGGCAGGTAAGCAATGTAACAAAGCAATGAGGAAGGCAAATCAGATGCTTGGTTGCATAGGGAGAGGAAGCAGCAGCAGCAGAAAGAAGTAATAATGCCACTGTATAGGTCATTGGTAGAGCCTCATCTAGAATACTGTGTTCAATTCTGGAGGCCATATCTTCAGAAGGATATTAATACATTAGAGAGCATACAAAGCAGGGTAACTAAAATGGTGCATGGCCTACATCACAAAACGTACCCAGAAAGACTAAAAAATCTCAATATGTATAGTTAGGAACACAGAAGGGAAAAGGGGGACATGATAACTTTTAAATATATCAAGGGTTTTAACAAAGTCCAGGAGGGAAACATTCTTCAAATTAAAAGAAGTATTAAAACACAAGGACATGTACTGAAACTGGAGGGAGGGAGGTTCAGGGGAAATTTGAGGGAAAATTACTTCACAGAAATAAGTAGACTAGCCTCCCATCAGAGGTGGTAGAGGCTAAGGCAGTAGAGCAAGTTAAACATACATGGGATAGACATAAGGATATCCTTACAAAAAAATAAGGCTAAATAAGGTTCAAGGTAAAAATATGGTAAAAAAAGGGGCAGACTAGATGGGCCAAGTGGTTCTTACATGCTGTCAAATTTTATGTTTCTATGTTTCTAACTATGTAATTTAACTCTGCTTTTATTTGCGTTAAACATTGTTTTATTTTTGTTTTATTTGTTTCTGTATAGATTGTAACAAGTAACCCAAGTATTTAATAATGGATGACCCACATTACCGACCCCCTGGACGTACTCTGTTGAACTGTTCCAGCACTGATCAACTCTGCCGTAAGTTACAGTACTTTCCGAATGATCACAGTAAATATAACATTCATTGCCTTACTCAGGAAGTGTCCGTAGTTGCCCCAGGCAGGGTGTATTTACCATAGGAGCAGCAGGTACAGCTGCTATGTAGGTCCACAACTGAGCGGGGCGTGTCTTCATTGTCTGTCCCATGTTTCTATGGGAATTATTTTTTTTTTGCCATTGGACGGTACATGGGATATTTACAAATGTTGCTATAGCACTCACAAATGACTTGTTACTCCCCTTGTCACAGGGTTTTTGCCCTTATATAGGGAGGGACAGAGCACAGATTCTCAAGGTAAAATGTACAGCTATTTTAGCATAAAAGATAAGACATACAATACATCGCTATTGACAATATAAATATATATATATATATTGTGTAACAGAAAATTATATTGCGCCACTTGTGAGGTAAAATCTCAGTAAAAAAAGTGATTTAAAAAAGCACTAGTATTGATTAAAAAAAACGCACACGTACCTACTTAAAGGTGTCTGCCAACCCTAAAGGTGCAGTACAGGCACAATACTGCTAAAAGGATATAGAATGGGGGAATAAGGGTAACGGCGACTGGTGTTGTTTAAAACAGAGTCATTAAAGATTAAGATTTATGAGCCAAAAAATATAAAATTAACAAACAAGCTTTTTAATATGTAAAAGTGGAATAAAAAAGACATAAAATTTCACAAGTAAAAGCATAAAAGATCTTTGTAAAAGGTAAGGAATTCGGATTTAGCTTTTAAAATAGGCAAGGGGGGTCACTACAGGGAACCCAATGCGTTTCGTCTCAATCAGACTTCTTCAGGATATATATATCTCATAAAAATTGACAGCTCCGGCACTCCACAGGTAAAACCTCTATACTTTGCCCTGTGCCCTCCACATCACAGAATGCAGGGCTTTATGTAATATATAGATACAACGGTGGTGCTCAGGACTTAGGAGAAACACGCTTCACACACGGTATACAGGCAATGTTTCAGCGCCGCAGCTTGTGGCTTGATAAAAGTGCTGCAGCGCTGAAACGTTGCCTGTAAGCTATGTGTGAAGCGTGTTTCTTTTAAGTCCTGAGCACCGCCATTGGATTCATATACTACATACAGCCGTGCAGTCTGTGATGTGGAGGGCACCGGGCAAAGTATAGAATTTTTACCTGTGCAGTGCCGAAGCTGGGGATTTATATATATCTATATATATGAAAGGCAAAAAAGATTTACTCGCTGATTGACTCATCAAGAAATCTCTTAAACCACAAGGCCTACAATATTGAAACTTGGCAGGTTGCTTCTCTTTAGGTCCCAGGTGCTTGCTAAGAACCGGTTTTACAAATGTCACTGCCCATCCATGGAAATCGCCAACAATGGATGTGTATGTGTATGTGTATATGTATGTAACAGCATAACTCCAGAATACCTGCAGCAATTTACACCAAACTTGGTACACATATGACTTACAATCTGGGAACAAACACTGTTGGGGTAACACAGCCCTAGCACCCCTAGGGGTGAGGCAGCAGCACAGAGTATTTCAGCAGACAGCATAATTCTGGGATGCCTGGAGCAATTTAAACCAAACTTGGTACACATATGACTTACAATCGGGGAACCAACACTGTGCAGGTAAGACACCCCTAGCTCTCCTAGGCATGAGGCAGCAGCACAGAATATTTCAGCAGAAAGCAAAACTCTGGAATGCCTGGTGCAATTTACACCAAACTTGGTACACATATGACTTACAATCTGGGAACAAACACTGTGGTGGTAACACCCCTAGGGGTGGGCCAGCAGCACAGACTTCAGGACATGCATGAAATGTCAGTGATGACAGGGCTTCAAGTGACAATGGCAGTGAGATGATGTGAGGAGGGGAAAGGAGGAAGCAGGAAGCCACACGCTGAGAGTTATATAGTGGGAGGAGCAGGGTCCCCAGCAGCACATAGTATATTAGGAGATGCATGATATGTCAGGCAGGGCAGGGCTGCATGTGACAGGGGTAGTGACATGATGTCAGGAGGGGAATGGAGGTAGCACAAACCCACACACTGAGAGTTATATAGTGGAAGTAGCAGGGTCCACGAGCAGCACAGAGTATATCAGGAGATGCATAATGTGCTGCGCTATATAAGAAACTGTAAATAAATCGATCATTTCACAGGGGCACTGACATGATGTGAGGAGGGGAATGGAGGCAGCAAGAAGCCACAGACTGAGATTTGTATAGCGGGAAGAGCAGGGTCCCTTGGGGGACCAAAAAGAGGTCCGGCCACTACACAAAGTGGATCAGGGAAGCAAGATATGCCTATATACTAGATCTCCAACCAACGTAAATTAACGAACAATTATAATTCTAATTTACCATCCTCATCCCGTAGCGAAGCACGGGTATGTAGCTAATATATATGTACCTGTTGTGTTTTTTTGGTCCTGACGACAGGGCTTTAAGCTCCAAAACGTTGACTGTCACATTATACTTTTTTGATATACTACTACTGTTGTCTCCAAGTGCTGTTTCACTTACTGGATGTATATATACCCTTGGATCCAGGCACCTGAGCAAATTGAGTCTCTTTTTGTGAGTGCCGGTTGCTGCTGTACTGATATATATATATATATATATATATATATATATATTAGCTTCTCCCAAGGAAATCATGAGGATCTTAAAATCTGGGGACCAAAATAATACAATTACATAGCTATAGTAATGCAAAACAATGTTGTGTTGTAACTAATTTATTGCACAATATGTTCAGGCTTCCAGCACCATAGACTGTACAGTAATGGGGTCTATGTACTAAGCCTTGGATGGAGGTAAAGTAGAGAAAGATAAAGTACCAACCAATATTCTCCTAACTGCCATGTTACAGGCTGGGTTTGAAAAATGATAGGAGCTGATTGGCTGGTACTTTATCTCCGTCCACTTTTTCCTCCATCCAAGGCTTAGTAAATAGACTCCATAATCACAGATAGTGCTGGGGTGGAGCAACACAGTTGAATGAAAATAACTGACTGATAGAAGGCACACCATAGGTATGGCAATACCCCTTGTAGAATATTAAGCAATTTGACTTCTTTTTCCTCTCTAGTTGTAGAGACGTATCAGTATGAAGTGATTGTGGTCCCTGTCTTCCTAGTTGGGATTACTGTGATTCTGCTTGCCATTATTCTGTATTTCCGGTATCGTGGGAGGAAATCTAAAATGAAGCATCTGCAAGGTAATTTCATTTCTTAAAAGGAAACATTATGCTGTATAAAGACGTAACTATGGAATATGTACATTAGAGTGATACAAAATTACTTATAAACTCTGTTTATTCTGTACTACAGAGTACATGTACAAAGCTGTTTCATGGAATAGTCTCATCCTTTTGTATTTGGGTGTGGCATGTCAGATGTTTGGTTAGGGGTATTGTGCTACTACCTGCATAGTCTCCTCCATTATCAGAAGCGCTGAAATAACCCTAATAACAGAAAATAAGAATTTACTTACCGATAATTCTATTTCTCGTAGTCCGTAGTGGATGCTGGGGACTCCGTCAGGACCATGGGGATTAGCGACTCCGCAGGAGACAGGGCACAAAAGTAAAAGCTTTAGGATCAGGTGGTGTGCACTGGCTCCTCCCCCTATGACCCTCCTCCAAGCCTCAGTTAGGATACTGTGCCCGGACGAGCGTACACAATAAGGAAGGATTTTGAATCCCGGGTAAGACTCATACCAGCCACACCAATCACACTGTACAACCTGTGATCTGAACCCAGTTAACAGCATGATAACAGCGGAGCCTCTGAAAAGATGGCTCACAACAATAATAACCCGATTTTTGTAACAATAACTATGTACAAGTATTGCAGACAATCCGCACTTGGGATGGGCGCCCAGCATCCACTACGGACTACGAGAAATAGAATTATCGGTAAGTAAATTCTTATTTTCTCTGACGTCCTAAGTGGATGCTGGGGACTCCATCAGGACCATGGGGATTATACCAAAGCTCCCAAACGGGCGGGAGAGTGCGGATGACTCTGCAGCACCGAATGAGAGAACTCCAGGTCCTCCTCAGTCAGGGTGTGCCCCTGACCAAGTATCAGCTCGGCAAAGTTGTAAAGCCGAGACCCCTCGGGCAGCCGCCCAAGATGAGCCCACCTTCCTTGTGGAATGGGCATTTACATATTTTGGCTGTGGCAGGCCTGCCACAGAATGTGCAAGCTGAATTGTACTACACATCCAACTAGCAATCGTCTGCTTAGAAGCAAGAGCACCCAGTTTGTTGGGTGCATACAGGATAACAGCAAGTCAGTTTTCCTGACTCCAGCCGTCCTGGAAACTATATTCTCAGGGCCCTGACAACATCTAGCAACTTGGAGTCCTCCAAGTCCCTAGTAGCCGCAGGTACCACAATAAGCTGGTTCGGGTGAAACACTGACACCACCTTAGGGAGAAACTGGGGATGAGTCCGCAGCTCTGCCCTGTCCGAATGGACAATCAGATATGGGCTTTTTTGAGACAAACGCCGCCAATTCTGACACTCGCCTGGCCGAGGCCAGGGCCAACAGCATGGTCACTTTCCCTGTGAGATATTTCAAATCCACAGATTTGAGCGGTTTAAACCAATGTGATTTTAGGAATCCCAGAACTACGTTGAGATCCCACAGTGCCACTGGAGGCACAAAAGGGGGTTGTATATGCAGTACTCCCTTGACAAACTTCTGGACTTCAGGAACTGAAGCCAATTCTTTCTGGAAGAAAATCGACAGGGCCGAAATTTGAACCTTAATGGACCCCAATTTGAGGCCCATAGATACTCCTGTTTTCAGGAAATGCAGGAAACGACCGAGTTGAAATTTCTTCATGGGGCCTTCCTGGCCTCACACCACGCAACATATTTTCGCCACATGTGGTGATAATCTTGTGCGGTCACCTCCTTCCTGGCTTTGACCAGGGTAGGAATGACCTCTTCCGGAATGCCTTTTTCCCTTAGGATCCGGCGTTCAACCGCCATGCCGTCAAACGCAGCCGCGGTAAGTCTTGGAACAGACATGGTACTTGCTGAAGCAAGTCCCTTCTTAGCGGCAGAGGTCATGAGTCCTCTGTGAGCATCTCTTGAAGTTCCGGGTACCAAGTCCTTCTTGGCCAATCCGGAGCCACGAGTATAGTTCTTACTCCTCTACGTCTTATAATTCTCAATACCTTGGGTATGAGAAGCAGAGGAGGGAAGACATACACCGACTGGTACACCCACGGTGTTACCAGAACGTCCACAGCTATTGCCTGAGGGTCTTTTGACCTGGCGCAATACTTGTCCAGTTTTTTGTTCAGGCGGGACGCTATCATGTCCACCTTTGGTCTTTTCCAACGGTTCACAATCATGTGGAAGACTTCCCGATGAAGTCCCCACTCTCCCGGGTGGAGGTTGTGCCTGCTGAGGAAGTCTGCTTCCCAGTTGTCCACTCCCGGAATGAACACTGCTGACAGTGCTGTCACATGATTTTCCGCCCAGCGAAAAATCCTTGCAGTTTCTGCCATTGCCCTCCTGCTTCTTGTGCCGCCCTGTCTGTTTACGTGGGCGACTGCCGTGATGTTGTCCCACTGGATCAATACCGGCTGACCTTGAAGCAGAGGTCTTGCTAAGCTTAGAGCATTGTAAATTGCCCTTAGCTCCAGTATATTTATGTGGAGAAAAATCTCCAGACTTGATCACACTCCCTGGAAATTTTTTCCCTGTGTGACTGCTCCCCAGCCTCTCAGGCTGGCCTCCGTGGTCACCAGCATCCAATCCTGAATGCCGAATCTGCGGCCCTCTAGAAGATGAGCACTCTGTAACCACCACAGGAGAGACACCCTTGTCCTTGGAGATAGGGTTATCCGCTGATGCATCTGAAAATGCGATCCGGACCATTTGTCCAGCAGATCCCACTGAAAAGTTCTTGCGTGGAATCTGCCGAATGGAATCGCTTCGTAATAAGCCACCATTTTACCCAGGACTCTTGTGCAATGATGCACTGACACTTTTCCTGGTTTTAGGAGGTTCCTGACTAGCTCGGATAACTCCCTGGCTTTCTCCTCCGGGAGAAACACCTTTTTCTGGACTGTGTCCAGAACCATCCCTAGGAACAGCAGACGTGTCGTCGGAAACGGCTGCGATTTTGGATATTTAGAATCCACCCGTGCTGTCGTAGAACTACTTGAGATAGTGCTACTCCGACTTCCAACTGTTCTCTGGACCTTGCCCTTATCAGGAGATCGTCCAAGTAAGGGATAATTAAGACGCCTTTTCTTTGAAGAAGAATCATCATTTCGGCCATTACTTTGGTAAAGACCCGGGGTGCCGTGGACAATCCAAACGGCAGCGTCTGAAACTGATAGTGACAGTTCCGTACCACGAACCTGAGGTACCCTTGGAGAGAAGGGCAATTTGGGACATGGAGGTAAGCATCCTTGATGTCCAGGGACACCATATAGTCCCCTTCTTCCTGGTTCGCTATCACTGCTCTGAGTGACTCCATCTTGATTTGAACCTTTGTATGTAAGTGTTCAAAGATTTCCCATTTAGAATAGGTCTCACCGAGCCGTCTGGCTTCAGTACCACAATATAGTGTGGAATAATACCCCTTTCCTTGTTGTAGGAGGGGTACTTTGATTATCACCTGCTGGGAATACAGCTTGTGAATTGTTTCCAATACTGCCTCCCTGTCGGAGGAAGACGTTGGTAAAGCAGACATCAGCAGCCTGCGAGGGGGAGACGTCTCGAATTTCCAGTCTGTACCCCTGGGATACTACTTGTAGGATCCAGGGGTCCACTTGCGAGTGAGCCCACTACGCGCTGAAACTCTTGAGACGACCCCCCACCGCACTTGAGTCCGCTTGTACGGCCCCAGCGTCATGCTGAGGACTTGGCAGAAGCTGTGGAGGGCTTCTGTTCCTGGGAATGGGCTGCCTGCTGCAGTCTTCTTCCCTTTCCTCTATCCCTGGGCAGATATGACTGGCCTTTTGCCCGCTTGCCCTTATGGGGACGAAAGGACTGAGGCTGAAAAGACGGTGTCTTTTTCTGCTGAGATGTGATTTGGGGTAAAAAAGGTGGATTTTCCAGCTGTTGCCAAGGCCACCAGGTCCGATGGACCGACCCCAAATAACTCCTCCCCTTTATACAGCAATACTTCCATGTGCCGTTTGGAATCTGCATCACCTGACCACTGTCGTGTCCATAAACATCTTCTGGCAGATATGGACATCGCACTTACTCTTGATGCCAGAGTGCAAATATCCCTCTGTGCATCTCGCATATATAGAAATGCATCCTTTAAATGCTCTATAGTCAATAAAATACTGTCCCTGTCAAGGGTATCAATATTTTCAGTCAGGGAATCCGACCAAGCCACCCCAGCGCTGCACATCCAGGCTGAGGCGATCGCTGGTCGCAGTATAACACCAGTATGTGTGTATATACCTTTTTAGGATATTTTTCAGCCTCTCAGCTGGCTCCTTGAGGGCGGCCCTATCTGGAGACGGTACCGCCACTTGTTTTGATAAGCGTGTGAGCGCCTTATCCACCCTAAAGGGTGTTTCCCAACGCGCCCTAACTTCTGGCGGGAAAGGGTATACCGCCAATAATTTTCTATCGGGGGAAACCCACGCATCATCACACACTTCATTTAATTTATCTGATTCAGGAAAAACTACAGGTAGTTTTTTCACACCCCACATAATACCCTTCTTGTGGTACTTGTAGTATCAGAAATATGTAACACCTCCTTCATTGCCCTTAACATGTAACGTGTGGCCCTAAAGGAAAATACGTTTGTTTCTTCACCGTCGACACTGGAGTCAGTGTCCGTGTCTGTGTCTGTGTCGACCGACTGAGGTAAATGAGCGTTTTACAGCCCCTGACGGTGTTTGAGACGCCTGGACAGGTACTAATTTGTTTTCCGGCCGTCTCATGTCGTCAACCGACCTTGCAGCGTGTTTCCTTAAATAAGCCATCCATTCCGGTGTCGACTCCCTAGAGAGTGACATCACCATTTCAGGCAATTGCTCCGCCTCCTCACCAACATCGTCCTCATACATGTCGACACACACGTACCGACACACAGCACACACACAGGGAATGCTCTGATAGAGGACAGGACCCCACTAGCCCTTTGGGGAGACAGAGGGAGAGTTTGCCAGCACACACCAAAAACGCTATAATTATACAGGGACAACCTTTATATAAGTGTTTTTCCCTTATAGCATTTTAATATATATATACATATCGCCAAATAAGTGCCCCCCCTCTCTGTTTTAACCCTGTTTCTGTAGTGCAGTGCAGGGGAGAGCCTGGGAGCCTTCCGACCAGCATTTCTGTGAGGGAAAATGGCGCTGTGTGCTGAGGAGAATAGGCCCCGCCCCCTTTTCGGCGGGCTTCTTCTCCCGTTTTTCTGAGACCTGGCAGGGGTTAAATACATCCATATAGCCCCCAGGGGCTATATGTGATGTATTTTTAGCCAGAATAAGGTACTATCATTGCTGCCCAGGGCGCCCCCCCCCCAGCGCCCTGCACCCTCAGTGACCGCTGCTATGAAGTGTGCTGACAACAATGGCGCACAGCTGCAGTGCTGTGCGCTACCTTATGAAGACTGAAGAGTCTTCTGCCGCCGTTTCTGGACCTTCACTTTTCGGCATCTGCAAGGGGGGTCGGCGGCGCGGCTCCGGGACGAACCCCAGGGTGAGACCTGTGTTCCGACTCCCTCTGGAGCTAATGGTGTCCAGTAGCCTAAGAAGCCAATCCATCCTGCACGCAGGTGAGTTCACTTCTCTCCCCTAAGTCCCTCGTAGCAGTGAGCCTGTTGCCAGCAGGACTCACTGAAAATAAAAAACCTAACAAACTTTTACTCTAAGCAGCTCTTTAGGAGAGCCACCTAGATTGCACCCTTCTCGGCCGGGCACAAAAATCTAACTGAGGCTTGGAGGAGGGTCATAGGGGGAGGAGCCAGTGCACACCACCTGATCCTAAAGCTTTTACTTTTGTGCCATGTCTCCTGCGGAGCCGCTAATCCCCATGGTCCTGACGGAGTCCCCAGCATCCACTTAGGACGTCAGAGAAATAATTGTAAAAATATATTTTATAAAAAGAGTAAGGGGCCTATTCATCACCATCAGCATTCAAGGATGTGGAAGTGAGGTGATAAAATCGCCCATATTCGCACATATTCGCACTGCAATAATTGATTACATTGCATGGATGTATCAATTATCGCATGTAGGGACAGATCTCTATCCCTGCAATGACACTCCGCAGCATCATCAGGGTATTTTTTTTCCGGAAAAATACCCCGATGTCCTGCTATGCATGCACTGCCACTGTTGACATCGCCGCTACAGCCGGGTCGACCCCCTGTCACGACTACTCCCCCCCGCAGGTCATTATACTTACCAGTCCAGGGAGCTGGTGATCGCTGCTCCTGCAAGGCTGCCGGGCGCCGGATCCTGTGCACTGTTGTGACCTCCGGTGCTGTAAAATGAGCTGCCATTTTGCGGTGTCACTTTACTGCACCAGGGGGTCACAGTGCAGCACATAGAGGACCCGGTGCCCGGCAGCCTGCACCGGAGAACCGATCACTTGCTCCTGGACTGGTATGATTTTTCTTATGCTTTTTGTTTTTTGTTTTAAACAGTGATCAGCTTGTGTGTCTGTCGGACACACAGAGCTGATCACCGGAGCCTGGTCTCCACATAGCTTTCTCTGCCAGGGGGCAGAGAAATCTAGGCAAAGGCTGCAGATCGCAGTGCTGCCCTGTGTTTTTGCCACAGGGCACACTGCAGTGGGTTTTTTTTTTTTTTTGTTATTTTTTTAATTTTCTGTGAATTCGGCCACATCGCATTTCCCGTTGTAAGTATGGGAAATGCGATGTGGGTTACTAAAAAAATTCCAATCAAAGGGTTTGGAGCAGCTGATTTATCAACGAGTTTTATCATATGCAACAAGTTTTAAAACCTGTTGCGTATGATTAATGGGTGCTCCAGCCAATCAGCTCCCAACTGTCATTTTTCAAACACATGACAATTAGGACTGCACAGGTGGGGCTTCAGCGCAGTCCAAAATTCAAATAGGGGAGTTGATTGGCTGAAAGACCATTTATCATGCGCAACGAGTTTGAAAACTCTTGCATATGATAAAATTGATTAATAAATCAGCCTCTTAGTACATACACCCCTAAAACTTTTATTTTACATAGACAATAATATGTTCATGTATAACTATGTCTATTATTTTTATTTGTATTTTATATATGCAAGTGAAACAATAATGTGAATGAAGCAATAGCTCCCTTTTCCAAGTGATAATGTCCCATTTCCTGCTAATATACGGTTTATACAACACTATACAAGATAATTAGTTGCAGTTTTCTAAATGTTGCCAGTAAATATTCCATATATTGGTTAGAAAAGTTACCATAGAGATATTTGTTTGTAGTCTAGTCTGACGCTCTTTACGAATCAGTGTCCCATGATAATGCCGGTTCTTGTTTGCTGCTATTGGTCACCAGTGTAGAATTCCTTGGAAACAGGAAACCTCATTCAAAGCAGCCAAGATACCAATGTAATTAGAGACTAGCAGGAGATTTATCAAAGCTTCTAAAAAGAAAAAGTTGGGTTATTTATCAATCAATCATATTCTACAGAAGCTTTCATTTTATAGAATGTACTACTATAGATAAGTGAATCTGATTGGTTGCTATGGGCAACAACTCCACTTTTGCTCTTTAGGAGGTTTAATAAATCTTCCCAGTCGTCCTTCATGAATTAAGAGAACATTATATTATGCACAGATTCTTACTTGTAATTCTTTTGTTTCCTAAATGCAGATCAGCTGTTCCAGGACAGCAGCAGAGGTGTCAACTTAGGGATCTCTCTAGAAGAAATGTCAATGGAGACTGTGCTGAAGTCACGAGATCCCAGTTTGTTGGCTCTAGAGACCCCATGGGAGAGTATCAGCAATCCCCTACAGCCGATAGGGGAAGGAAGGTTTGGTCCACTTTATAAGACAGTGCTGACAGGAAGAGATGGAAGTCAAGGCAGAGATGTTGTTGTTAAACAACTGAAAGGTAGGTCCACAAAATACCTTATCTGATTAATACATCTCGTATGTGTCAGTCTCACATCTGCATATATGTGTGCGGATAACAACAGAACCAATGATTGCTCTGTGCGTGGCCATCAGCAGATGACACTAGTTGACCATATGTGTTCCTGATGCTCACGTGCCAAGTGGGAAAGCCACCACTGCTTCCCGCACTCCTCAATGCTTCAAAATCCTCTGCCATGTCTGCGGTCACAGAAGTTAGCTTAGCGCAACAGCTGAGCAGAGCTGTATTAACTGTAATAACAAATGTATATAACATCGCTGTGCCCCAAATATGGATCACGGAGGCCCTATGTACATAAGTTATAGCCAGCCAGTATCATATTTATAGTTTTGTACTTATGATCCGCTATTTTTTACTTTTTGTATAGTCTGTGCTTTGGCTGGGCAACACAAGTAGCCCAGAATCACTTTTACTGTATGTTATAATGGGTCACATGGGTGTGTAACCTCTTTATATAAATATCAGCCTGATAAACACATAGCAGGTTGCTCCCTGTAGCACACTTCCTGAAAGTATTTTATGAAGGGTGTAGGAGAAAGACAAACATGTTGCCTATCCTATTATTCAGCACTTACACTTTTATGAGACTGATCTATGTTTGCTGCTGTGATGGTTTATGGTGGTCCAAAATTGCCGAATTGGCCACGTACAAGATGCACTTGTCAGATTACAGCAACTTATTACTGCAGCAAACAATGATTAGGGCTACAGAAGTAGCATAGGCAAATGCAGGGGGAAGGTTCCAGTTGCCACTTAACCCCACCCCCATTCACCACCACTACCACCACCACCAGCACCACACAAACACCCACTCATCTACAGAGGCTCAAGTCATGTCCACAATTGTAGTATATAGTGCCTTGTTCGGCTGTGATCGCATCTGGCCAGTTTTCTGCCAAGTGCCTGTACCTATCTGCACATGCGTGGGCAGCCAATGCGATCACATTGATGCAAACGCCTCTGCTGATTGACAGACAGAGGCGGTCAGGGGCAGCGTCATGGCATTGGGTGGGCAGCGATGCGGCATTGCGGGCCGTGGTGTTGGAAATGGGGTGGGTTAGGGGCGGCCGCGCCACATCATAAGTGGCTGCTACAACGCAAAAAGTGGCGACTGTCCGATTGCCTTCGCAGTTAGGCTACGGATCGCATTGCTGTCCGCCATTAGCATGCTGGGCGGCCTTGCCCTGTGCTAGTGAGTGATAGTAGTTGCAGTTTTGGTTTAGCAAAACTGCAACTGCAACTGAATAAGGCCCATAATAGGATTTTAGTAGAGCTATGGGGGTCATTCCGAGTTGTTCGCTCGCTAGCTGTTTTTAGCAGCCATGCAAACGCTATGCCGCCTCCCGCTGGGAGTGTATTTGAGCTTAGCAGAAGTGCGAACGAAAGGATCGCAGAGCGGCGGCATAATTTTTTTGTGCAGTTTTAGAGTAGGTCTATACCTACTCAGCGCTTGCGATGACTTCAGACTGTTCAGTTCCTGTTTTGACGTCACAAACACGCCCTGCGTTCGCCCAGCCACGCCTGTGTTTTTCCTTACACGCCTGCGTTTTTTCGAACACTCCCTGAAAACGGTCAGTTGATACCCAGAAACGCCCCCTTCATGTCAATCACTCTGCGGCCAGCAGTGCGACTGAAAAGCTTCGCTAGACCTTGTGTGAAACTACATCGTTTGTTGTAATATTACTTAGCACGTGCGCATTGCGCCGCATACGCATACACAGAAGTGCCTTTTTTTGCCTCATCGCTGCACAGCGAACGAAAGCAGCTAGCGATCAACTCGGAATGACCCCTTATGTCCACAACATGCAGTATAAGGGACATAATGCAGCTGCTGTGCATGTCCAATAGAAGCAGCTTCTGCTATGATTGCTGTGTGTGTGGTTCTGAACACTCAATCAGCGCACCGAATCGGAGAGAATAGAGAGCAACTGCCAGCAACAAGAGAGAGGCGTTTTACCATTAGGTGTGAGACAGTGTGCTTAGAAAGCTCAAATCTGTTTCCTCCTACTGGTTATATTTATTATGGGATTTTTAACTATTTTCTGACCACTTATATTATTTATTTGAGGTAATTATATCTCATAAAGAAAGTTAGATTTTTTTACACTGAGGTGGAGATGCACTAACCCTTGAAGACTGATAAATTGCACAGTTATAAAGTGCCAGACAATCAGCTCCTAACTGTCATGTCACAGGCTGGGTTTGATAAATGACAGTTAGAAGCTGGTTTATTGGTATTTTATTACCATGAAATGTATCACTTTTCAAGGCTTAGTACATCTGGTCCTTGTTCTCTATGTAGAGCTGGCACTCAGAAATAAACGTATTATATTGCTATGGATAGTTTGTATGAAAGGCAGTGATAATATTTTTATTACATCCAATGCACCCCCAAATCTATTACGTATACTCTGACTCCCAAACAATTCTGGGCCTCAAGCATCTGCCTAGGCTGTCCCAGCACTTGCCCACAACATAAGTAAAATCAATGGCAGGAAATTCTCAGTAGCTGATACAGTGCGTGTGTGCATCTCAGTACATTTATCTCTCCTGTCACTTTTCTCATTATTGCATTTGTTTACTTTTCCTTTCTACCTTATTTATAACTACAAATTTGTAAGTCAAATTTGATTCCCCTAGGCACCGCTGAGCCAAATGATGTCCGTGATTTCCTGCAAAGGGCAGAATTTCAGTTGTGGTTGGGCCCACACCCTCACCTGGTGGAGATTATAGGGTGCCGCTCTGAGGCAAAGCCATTTTGCATGGTGCTGGAGTGCGTGCAACCAGGATCATTTTTGCAGTTTCTCTGGAACTGCCGTAAGGTGAGTAGAAGCCACCAAATGTATTCCTAAAAGGCAACTTTGCTTTAGAACATATTTAAAAAATAGAACTTTCACCCTACCTGCCACATTAGCAAATAGATGATGCTAGCGTTCATGAGCTTCTTCATTTTGCTAAGTACTTTGAAAGCAGTGCCCCCGCCAATGGTGCTTTTAAGCTGTGAATAGCAACTATTTTCAGGAAACACCCGGCCAAGTCTCTATCCCTATTTGAACTTGTGATCATAATAAAAAAATGTTTTATGTTGTTTGTTTATACAGGTGTTGATTTGTTCTGTACACAGTTCCAGTTTTACAAGCCCTTTTACTTACCATCTATATAGAGAAAAATCTTTTAACCTTTTTATGTGTTTAATACTGTGCAATAATAAAGAGATTACGTTCTATTATAGAAGTATGGGGCAGATGTATTAACCTGGAGAAGGCATAAGGAAGTGATAAACCAGTGATATGTGCAATGTGATAGACACCAGCCAATCAGCTCCAATATGTAAATTAACAGTTAGGATCTGATTGGCTGGTGCCTTCTCCAGGTTAATACATCTGCCCCTATGTTCTCTATGGCCTGTTTCTGAGTCAAACACTTCTGTGGCTGTTTTTCCCTTTGGTTGCTGCATTGTACTCACTTTCATATACTAATGCAACAATTGGCTGGACTGAGGGGGTTAGTCAGAGATGGGTGCAGATCATACTTGCCTACCTGACCCTCTCCATGAGGGAGAAAATGCTCTGTTCCTGGACTCTCCTGGTAATGTATGATCACCATCACCTGTGGTGAAACACCTTTCTTATCAATTAACTAGCTCACCACAGGTGATGGGATTCATACATTACCAGGAAGTATGGTGCAGATTTTACTCCCAGAGCACAGTCTGTGTCCATATACCCACATGCTGGGGGCCGCCCAGCACAGGGCAAGGCCGCGCAGCATGTGTGGCACCGCCATGTGATGCATTCGCAATTTAATTGTGAAGGCATTGAATAGAGGTAGACCCCTGCCTTCATAACCTGGCTGCGTAGACATAGGAATTACAGGCAACGTCATTGGCTGGCCCCGGAAATGGCCATGACACCCCTGCGTGGCCTGATCTCCTCCCAAAAATAAAGCATCTGCGCCCCAGGATGCCCATCACCTGTCAATCATCATGGCATCGTATCCTGATCATGTCATCGCGATCGCATGGTGAAGGGTAGGGCATACTTACTATTGCTGGTGCGCGTGCACAAACCCTATGGATGCGACCACTTCGTGCGAACACAGTGGCTGCGTCCAACTCTGACTAAAGCCCTAAGTCGCAACTCTGTGGGTCTAAAAGCGCAAACCTGTCCCACCCACTGTTCTAGCATCCGTAGCTGTCATCATCACGCATGCACCTACAAGTGACTTGGGACACATTGTGTGGTGCTAACGCACACTCTGCCTTATTCAGGTTGCAATTTTCTCAATCCTGCTTCTGCGAAAAAACGTATGTGAAGAGCCACCCAGAAAGGAGCACCACCACTGCATTTGCAAATTTGCGTATGCATAAGTGCAATGTATACACAGAAAATAAGAACCATCGACCACCATTGACAATACTGGTTGACCCATGTGTATGCAAGATTGACAGAAAGAGGGCGTTTGTGGGTGTCAACTGACCGTTTTCTGGGAGTGTTTTGAAAAACGCAGGCGTGTCCAAGCGTTTGCAGGGCGGGTGTCTGACGTCAATTCCCGGGACCAAAAAGACTGAAGTGATCGCAGTGGCTGAGTAAGTCCAGAGCTACTCAGAAACTGCGAAAAACTTTTTTGTGCCGTGGGCTGCAAAAGTGTTCGCACACTTGCAAAGCGAAAATACACTCCCCCATAGGCGGCGACTATCTGATCGCAGCACAGCAAAAAGATGCTAGCGAGCGATCAACTCGGAATGACCCCACTTGTCTGTTAAGCATTCCATACAGCTCTGGTTGAATACAACTGTAGTGGATTGTGCTTGAAATGATTTACATTTGTTATTGCATACTGGACCTGATTCACGTTTGTAAGCTAAACAATGTTGCACTGCAGGTGGGGCAGATGTAACATGTGCAGATAATTTTAGATTTGAGTGCGTTATTTTGTTTCCGTGCAGGGTAAATACTGACTGCTTTTGCATGTAGCTCACAAATGTTAGACAGCTTTTTTTTTACACTGCAATTTCGATTTCAGTTTGAACACACCCCACCCAAATCTAATCTCTCTCTGCACATGTTACATCTGCCCCACCTGCAGTGCAGCATGGTGTTGCCCAGTTGTGTGCTTTTTTACTTTGCTTACAAACCTGAAGGAGGCCCATTGTACCATGTGTCATTATCCATTATCCACTGGCGGCACTGCAGAATCAGATATAATAAAGATCAGTTACAAGCTATAGAGCTATATATTAGCCACATACATCCTTTTTGTACAAATGCCTGTATTTTTCCGCCTCATGCATAAAAGGGATCACATTTAGCTGTGCAGTTTAAGGGCCTTATTCTAGTTGTACACAATGCTGATACTCACGCATACGGTAGATGGTTTTTCTATTGATTTGGAGTCTATATTACTCCAAATCAACCGGCACTCCATGTTTGAGAACAGCTGATCCCGGTGCCCAGTGCAATGGCATACACTCCTCCAAAGAAAGCACGGCACTCGTAGGGACTCCTTTCCAACAGGTGTTTTAATCAAGGTGTACAAACCTGTTTGTACACCTTGATTAAAACACCTGTTGGAAAGGAGTCCCTACGAGTGCCATGCTTTCTTTGGAGGAGTGTATAATGTGTGTGTGTAAAATTAATTTTTTTTTTTTTTTTTTTTTAGGATGTCATATCAATGGATGGGCTACTCTATGACATCACCGAGTGCCAAGTTTACATCATTGCACTACAGATACTTTCAGGGCTGGTACGTGTAACACATTTCTGCAAGTCTTGTATTGTTCAATTTTACATTTGTCTACAGGGGTTCTGTATGATTGCTGGCGCATGTGATATACTGATGCCGGCAATCCTGATAGTTGTAATCCCGACAGGGGGGAGGTAAGAGTGTTAACCCCTCTCCCCTGCCCCTCCCTCCTAAGTGTCTAAACCTAACCTTCCCCCGGAGGTACCTAACTCTAATCCACCCTCCCCAAAGCCTAACTCTAATACCCCCAGCAGCATAACCCTAAGGTAGTATTATGAGATGGCATAGTGTAGGCTATAGTGAAGAGGTAGGTTGTGGGAGAGCTTTTAAAAATTGAAAGTTGAGGGAGCATCTGGTCAGGTGTAGTAGTGCAAACCTTAATTTGGGTACAGCGCGAGAGAGGTCTTTGAGGCGGAAGAGAGAGGTGGTTATCAGAGAGGAGATGTAAAGGCCAGAGGCAGATCTAAGAGAGTGTCAATGTATTTGCGACACAGTCAGAGAAATATGAAAGGATGGGTTGGTGAAGGTGAAAGTGAGGAGCTTGAACTGAAATCTGGAGGTAATGGGGAATGAGTATTGGGATTGCAGAGTGTTGCTGTGAATGTGGAGCAGCAAGATATGAAGATCAGTCCTGCCACTGCATTTTGGATGGTTTGTAGAAGGGAAGGAAAGGCGAGGGGAAGCCCAGATAGTAGCAGTTAGTTTAGGTGGGAGATAATGAGAGGATGTATAAAGGTTTGGTAACATCTTGAGTAAGAAATTACCATATTCTGGAAATGTTTTGAAGGAGGAAGGGACAAGACAGCGCAATAGACTGGATTTGTGGAGTGCCGTGAAGGTGGATATATAGAGTATATAAACAGAAATGCAGAATGTTGTCTGCATATTAAGGCATTCTGAGCTTTCCCGTTTCCCCATATGTTATTGAATGCACCCTCTTCTGCTTTGGAAATCAGTTTGTACCAGGCCGTTACCATTACCAACAAATAGTGCCAGCCATTTGGTGGATTAACCAATATTGAAAATGAGTATTTGGACCGACCATTCCCCTGTCACTAGCTATTGTGCATGCCATTGCAGGGTTTCTCCCCCCCCCCCCCCCTCCGTCTCTCTCTCTCTCTCAAACTCTTGGCACTACTGCAGAGCACACCTTCCAGTACTTTGGGTTTCCTCTCTGCCTCCAGGGGACACAACTGAGCTTGGGGTCTTGTCAGGATGTGCATCTACCCAAGGAGAATCTGTTGCTGTGTCTAAGGTGGGAGAGTAGGGCTGGGCTGCATGGAGCAAATTGTAGGAATGTCAGACAGTAATTGTTGGGGTTCTATGTGCAGTCTGCAGGTAGCTGCCTATCCCATCAGTCATCAGCCAGGCTTCCTCTTTACCCCCCACTTTCTGCCAGGATTAGGGGGGGGGGGGGGTGTCTTCCTGAGGAGGCTCCCACATTATCAGCATTACCGGGAACTTTTCTGAATCCTTCCTCAGGATTATTTGTGGCAGTGGGAGGAAGCTATAAGCGGTGAAGGTGTACATGCCATCCAGCTCTACTGCGTTTGTCCTAGACAGACACAATGGCGATTTATATAATAAATGTATGTCATGATACATTACAAATTAGTGTACAGTAATTGGTTTAGCCCACAAAACACAGGTACGCTTAAATGTGTTCTGAAAAGGATCCCCCGTACTTGTAAAATAATTTAAGCAACAAACAAATGGGACACACCTGCCCTTTGGTGCTTAGAGCAGTGAGTTGCCAAACTGACCCTATATGTATTGACTGCAGCTAGATCACAGACTGGGATCTGTTAGTGCAGTCTTCTCTTTTGATTAAGCCAATAATGATACTATCAAATTTAATATACTTACTGTAGGTCATTTAGGGACTGCACGGGTTGCAACATTATTATTATCATTGCACATGTTTCACTTAGTGGATATAAGCTCCAAATCTCTGCTAATGACTTACATCCACTGTGTTTCTCCCACAGGAGTTCCTGCATGAGCGTGGTCTGGTGCATGGGGATGTAGCAGCTCGGAACGTCATCATCCATCGGAATTTTACCACAAAACTCACTGGTCTGGGTGGGGCCTCTGAAATGCATTTTAGGGGATCCTTTCCCAACCGACGTCCTACCCCATTGAAATGGATGTCTCCTGAACGCCTCCTTCACTTACCTGTTGCAGACAAATCTGATGTGTGAGTTCTCATCAGCTTCACACTAATGTATTAAGACCCAGAAAGTAGGATACATAAGATGATCTAAATAATCTTTGGCTTATTCAGTATAAAAAATGAACTGCAGTTACCTGCATTATGTATAATTGTTATCCATAATTCCTACCACTAAGTTTAAATCTGTGGCATAGAAAACAAATTACACATACATATGCTCATATCCATTTCCATAATCAGCATACCTAGGGGCCTTTTCCATTATCAGGGTTTTATTACTCCTAGAGCACATGTGCTGCATACGATCAACTAGCTCAGAGATTCCTAAACTCGGCCCACAAGACACCCTAACAGTCCAGATTTTCAGAATATCCATGCTTGGCCACAGGTGACATAATACTACCTCAGTAAATCTGTTTTAACCATCTGTGCTGAACCATTGATATACTTAAAACCTTGACTGTTAGGGTGCCTTGAGGACCGCGTTTGGGAACCTCTTCAAAATAGTTCTATCACTGACCAGCCCATTATTTGGTAGGTGTGTTACTCTTTTCCTGAAACAATACTTTTGGGAATCTCATGTATGCCATAAATAAGTAATCACAACAAAGATATATGGGGATCGTTATCAGTCCAAGTGTCAGTTGTATGGTTTCATATCTTAATTGCATTGGACTCTTTTTTTTAATAAGTTGCTTCATAATCATTAGTGCTCAAGGTGGACATTTGTAAACATCTGGCTCAGATCAGGCTTTATCTCAGGTAACCTAGAGAGCCCTGATCTATCCACCTCCTCCAATCAGAAGGAGGTTAATTAGACTCTCCTAAAACTGCTTCCATGTTGACGCAATATAACAAATGCACAGCAGTAAGGGCCTAATTCAAGGTTGATTGCAAAACAACATTTTCCTCTAATGGGCAAAACCATGTGCAGTGCAGGTGAGGCAGATAAAACATGTGCAGAGAGAGTTAGATTTGGGTGGGGTGTGTTCAAACGGAAATCAAAATTGCAGTGTAAAAATAAAGCAGCCAGTATTTACCCTGCACAGAAACAGTATAACCCACGCAAATCTAACTCTCGCTGTATATGTTATATCTGCCCCACCTGCAGTGCACATGGTTTTTCTCATTAGAGGAAAATGTTGTTTTACAATCAACCTTGAATTAGGCCCAAAGTACATGACAGCTCATTGCTTCATTGTGCTGGATTTACAATGACTTTTGATGCTGACATGCATCTCTCTCCAGCAAGCATGTATGTATGTATGACATTTAAGGAATTATATTCGTCAGTTATACCACTTTGTAGGCACATTGTATCTCCTATGATAACATGAATACGTTAAGGGAAACATATAACATTTACCACATCCCCATTTACATAATACTTTTACTAACCACAATCTTGTGAATGTTTTACTTTATATATACTGAACTGTCAGTGTTGGTAAAACACAAGTACTGTACTGTACAAATTAAATAACTTTTCACAAGTGTACATAGAGAAGGGTTCAGTATGATTTACCGATGGATGGAATGCCGGCTGTCAGTATACCGACAGTGGCATCCTGTCCTTCAGAATCCCAACAGACCCCCATTAATCCCCCTAACCCTCACCTTTTCCCTATCCTTACCCTAACCCTCCTTTGTGGGTGCCTAACCCTAAACCTCCCCAGTGGTGCCTGACCCTAACCCCCCACCCCCTCCCCGATCACTAACCTTCCCATTCCTGCTCCCTAACCCTATCTCCCCTTCTCCTGCCTAAACCTAAAACACCCCTGCGGCCGGACGTCAGCACATCCTGCTGTGAAGACGATTGGGATGCTGGCTGTCGGTAATGTGACGCCGGTATTGCATCCTCCCTCAGGATCCCGGCATCGGTATATTGACCAGGATCCCATCTGTCGGGAAGCTAACATCTTCCCATAGAGGAGAATATAACAATTATGGTACAATATGTAGCAATACTGTAGTTTACTTAGTAAATGTGAATCTTTATCCTGTTTTCAGCTTAGTTTGTATAGATAATGCACTATTTGTTTACTATTATTTATCTTGCTTTCTTTCAGGTGGTCCTTTGGAATTCTCCTGTACGAGATTATAACATTGGGTAAGCAGTGCTCATCCGTTTACTGTAACCACAGAAGAGGAAAGACATATTATTGTATTAGAATAGCTTATTCATGAGCGTGCTATTACTCTTGTATATGTATGATGTTCTCAGATGTAAGATAAACTAAGTTCTAGCTACCGGCTGGCAATTACTGGAACTACAAACTATTTTATTTCAGGGTATTTCAACTGGAACTCATGTACCAACATAGGTTGTGTCCTGAATATATACATCTACGGGGACACATACAGTAGGATGATTATGTGTCAAATAGGTTAATTGTACATGCTTTAGGAAATCACCAGAATATGACTTACTGGGGGTTAGTTGAAAATCAAAATTGTGAAACAAAGATCTACTGTATATGAATATGTTTTATCTGTTGTACTTTAGGTGCTCCCCCATACCCTGAGGTTCCTCCTTCCCAAACCTTGCAACACCTGCAGCGTGGTAACATCATGAAGAGACCGTCCAGCTGCAAACAAACTTTGTAAGGATCAGACTCTTATCGTTGGTTTTATATATCCTGTATTAATTTTCCCATTCTATCTGTTTATTTTCTTCAAATTAATTACCTTCTAATATTTTATGCTGGGTATGCACTGGACAATATATCAGCCATTCTAGCGTATGGACAATATATTGCTAACAGGTCTGCTGGTGTAGACAAATGATATGTCTGTGAACAATGTCATTCGCAGACATATTGCTTTGGCTTTTCAGCACAGCCGATGGCTAATATATCTTCAGATATACAGTATCAGCGCATATGACTGTGTGTACGGGGAGTTCGCTGACCATCTCTGCACTTGCTGCGTATGGCTGAAGTCACAGCTGGGCGGGCAAATTCAAATGCCTGGCTGGGATGCAAAACCGACACAACGAGCAGCCAATCGGTAAGTGTATATGCTTACCTGGGTCATCCGCTCTGTCAAGTTGTGACGGTATGTAACCAGCCTTAACGTTTAAGTTCATTTTCACTTGTTAATAGTAGAACAAATATTAATTTCATCACTCGTAAGTAACTTTTCATCAAGTTATGTGCACTAGCAAATGTGGATATTCTTAAACAAATATACATTTTGCCATTACCTTGTATTTAGTATTCTTTTTATATAGAGATGAGCGGGTTCGGTTCATCAAGATCCAACCCCCCCCCCCCCCCCCCCCGAACTTCACGTGTTTCACACGGTACAGAGGCAGCCTCGGATCTTCCCGCCTTGCTCGGTTAACCCAAACGAGGCCGAACGTCATCATCCCGCTGTCGGATTCTCACGAGATTCGTATTCCATATAAAGAATCGCGCGTCGCCGCCATTTTCACTCGTACATTGTAGATTGAGCGGAGAGGACGTGGCCATGTTCTCTGCCTGAAAAGCTCCATATCTGTGCTCAGTGTGCTGCATTGTGGTGACCACCAGTATATTATAGTAGTACAGTACAGTAGGCCATTGCTGTTTCTTGCAGCTCCGTGTCAGACTCAATTCTAGTATCCTGATCAGTGCTCAATATCTGCTGCATTGTTGTGTGACCAGTATATAGTAGTACAGTGCTGCATTGTGGTGACCACCAGTATATAGTAGTACAGTACAGTACAGTAGGCCATTGCTGTATCTTGCGGCTCTGTGTCACTTCTAGTATCCATATCTGTGCTGCATTGTTGTGACCAGTATATAGTAGTACAGTGCAGCATTTTGGTGACCACCATTATATAGTAGTACAGTACAGTTGGCCATTGCTGTATCTTGCAGCTCTGTGTCACTTCTAGTATCCATATCTGTGCTGCATTGTTGTGACCAGTATATAGTAGTACAGTGCAGCATTTTGGTGACCACCAGTATATAGTAGTACAGTACAGTAGGCCATTGCTGTATCTTGCAGCTCTGTGTCACTTCTAGTATCCATATCTGTGCTGCATTGTTGTGACCAGTATATAGTAGTACAGTGCAGCATTTTGGTGACCACCAGTATATAGTAGTACAGTACAGTAGGCCATTGCTGTATCTTGCAGCTCCGTGTCAGACTCCGTTCTAGAATCCTGATCAGTGCTCAATATCTGCTGCATTGTTGTGTGACCAGTATATAGTAGTACAGTGCAGCATTGTGGTGACCACCAGTATATAGTAGTACAGTAGGCCATAGCGTTATCTTGCTGCACCGTGTCACTTCTAGTATCCTGATCAGTGCTTAATATCTGTGCTCAGTGTCAGTGCTGCATTGTGGTGACCAGTATACTACAGTACAATAGTCCAGTGCTGTTCTCTCTGCTCAGTGTCAGTTCTCTGTAGTATCATCAGTGATCAGTATAATCAGTTCTCAGTATAATCAGTGAGCTGTTAGACGTGCGCCCGTTTTCCGCCATTAGTGCATTGGAATTTAGACAATTGATGAAGTTATTGTGTCCCCGGTACAAAATCCCATCTAGATTCCACTTCACTAGGCAGGCGATAGCGAGATTTTACCAATTAATATCAGTGATTTATAATTATTAATTACAGTGATCTTGCCAAATAATTCCTGTGATTTTGTCATTTTCTTCCAGTGATTTGGACCAATAATACCATTGATTAGAACAAATAATTCCTGTGATATTGAGGTGTTTGTTTCGCTTAGCTTAGCCATCCAGCGACCACAGTGCACCTCTTTTTCTCTTTTCTTTGCATCATGTGCTGTTTGGGGACTATTTTTTTAAGTGCCATCCTGTCTGACACTTCCGTAAATGTCCAGTGGTACTGCCATTTGCTATAATTCCCGACATTACTGCCATTTAATTCCAGTGATTTTGTAATTTTCTTCCAGTAAATTGGACCAATAATACCATTGATTAGAACGAATAATTCCTGTGATTTTGTCATTTTCTTCCAGTGATTTGGACCAATAATACCATTGATTAGAACAAATAATTCCTGTGATTTTGTCATTTTCTTCCAGTGATTTGGACCAATAATATCACTGATTAGAACAAATAATTCCTGTGATTTTGTCATTTTCTTCCAGTGATTTGGACCAATAATACCATTGATTAGAACGAATAATTCCTGTGATATTGAGGTGTTTGTGTCGCTTAGCTTAGCCATCCAGCGACCACAGTGCACCTCTTTTTCTCTTTTCTTTGCATCATGTGCTGTTTGGGGCCAATTTTTTTAAGTGCCATCCTGTCTGACACTGCAGTGCCACTCCTAGATGGGCCAGGTGTTTGTGCCGCCCACTTGGGTCGCTTAGCTTAGTCATCCAGCGACCTCGGTGCAAATTTTAGGACTAAAAATAATATTGTGAGGTGTTCAGAATAGACTGGAAATGAGTGGAAATAATGGTTATTGAGGTTAATAATACTATGGGATCAAAATTACCCCCAAATTCTGTGATTTAAGCTGTTTTTGAGGGTGTTTTTGAAAAAAAAACACCCGAATCCAAAACACACCCGAATCCGACAAAAATTTTTAGGGGAGGTTTTACCAAACGCGTCCGAATCCAAAACACGGCCGTGGAACCAAATCCAAAACCAAAACACAAGACCCGAAAAATTTCCGGTGCACATCTCTATTTTTATAGTACTCCTTCAGTCCTACATAAAGATGTGTTTAATGGAATGTGTTGTCATATTGTATAGTCATTCAGATTCCTCATCGTATTCAAAATATTTGGGTCTATGTACTAAGCCTTGGAGAGAGATAAAGTGGTAGGAGTACCAGCCAATCAGCTCCTAACAGGCTGTGTATGAAAAATGACTGTTATGAGCTGATTAGTTGGTGCTTTAGCTCTCCGCACTTTATCAATCTTCAAAGCTTAGTACATAGACCCCAATGTCATACATGCTTTATGCCTGCCTTATCATACATCTCTTTTTCAGATACAACATTATGAAGTCTTGCTGGGCCTGGAGGGCTGCCGACCGGATTTCCCTTTCGGAACTGCACAAACGACTGGAGAGTGGGAAGAAGACCTCCAATGATAGGACAGTGCTACAGGTCCCCGAATTGGTTGTACCAGAGCTATATGAGGGTGTCGCCGGGACAGAAGCTGTCAAAATGGAAACTGACTACACGGTCCTTTGACAACAAAGTCTTGGAAGACATCTTTAGCTGGACTCATATTAATAGACTTGAAAATTATTTATTTATGTGGATGAAGAAAGAATTTTTTTTTTTTTTAATAAAGGGCTATTATTTGTCTCACTAGATGTTACTCATTGTGAGAGACAAGTATAGAAACATAGTCCTCTAATCATGGGAATGTTACATTAACATTTTTGAAACCTTTGCCAATGGACGAAGAAGACAGAAAACATTGTCCTGTGTTTACAATATTTTCTATTATTACAGATGCATCGGGGAAAACTGGAAACCATGCCCTGCTGTCACAAATGTCAGCAAATTTTCTTTTTCATCTATGTTTACTTTTTTTTTTTTTAACCTTGAAACTTAGTGGAGATTAATCAAAGATTGTGGAGAGCTGAAGTGAAAAGAGATAAACACTAACCAATCAGATCCTGTCATTTTACTCCTGTCAGGCTGTGTTCCAAAAATAATAGGAGCTTATTGGTTGGCACTTTTTCACCCTCTCGCTCTCCACACGCAACCTTTCTCCAAGATTTTATAAATCTCTCCCTAAGATACATTTGTCTTGAAGAAAAAGCATTGGATCAAATGTATAAATATGCATACTTCTTTAACAATTGCAAATAACCGTTTTGTCCTGTTTTTCTTTTCTTTTTTGTTCATAATGTGTCCTCAAGATTTCAATGCATGAATGACCCCTGCAGTTATTAATAATTCAGGTTAAGATAACTTTAAATCCTCTATAATGCATCTGTTTCATTGGTGGTATGCATTGTTTGTTTGTTTTTTAAGTTTTTGGGGAAAATTATAGTATGAAGTCATATATTCCCGACAGAAATCCATTTTGCTATAAATCTATTCTTACTTGGAGGATGTTTTACAGAGTAATAAAGACACATCCGCATACAGGGGTAGTAGCCATTTTGTTTCACCAAGTACCATTTTAATGTCACTGAAGAACAACTTACAGTACTTTAATGGTTGTACTTGAACAAAACACTAGCAATAACTATATAGGAGAACTACTGCACTACATAGGAAGTGACATACATGACGAGATAACTCTGAGAGACAGTGGAATGTATTATTCAGAACCTCTCATAATACTACCAGTACCTCCAATTTTAGATAATGGTCAGTTGCTGGCAACCAGGCTTACTGAGGGGTCATGTAAACTTCCCAATCTCTCTGGCTACTGTAATTGGTCAAATACACATATGCAGATGAAAATTGCACCTTGTTATGTATATATACATATTGTATTTTTAATAAAAATATATTTGCTATAGAAAGATTAAAAAATTCTGGAACAAAGTCTTGAATTACATAAATACTTTGCTTCACACTTCCCTTCCTTTAGACCCTTTGGCATGTTTATGTGCAAATTTTAAAAATTGGATTATTAGATTTCATCTGTCAGACTATATCCCTTTAATAACCATAATAGTAACTGTGGCAAAGAAAATTATCTTAATACATTGGATATATAGGTCATCTCCTTTTTTGCAAGAAGTCAAAATCAAACTACTTCAGCTTTTGTACTTCGATAGGAAGGATACCCTGTCTGATATAGATAAATACATAGACAAATTTTATCAGAAATGGTCACCATTTATTGATTCGCTTAATATAGAAACACAAAAGCGCATTATGCAAGTTTTTGAAAATTCTGAATGGCAATTACTTCGTAACATTGCAAATTCTTTTAATCTTTTACCTCTCCCTTGGGCTGTGGCCGGAATTGACTCTTTGTTTATTTACCCCTTTTTGATGTTCGGAGCTTTATTTATAGGATACTTGGTGAATTGCTGCTACTCTCCCCTCCCCCTCACCCTCTTCCTCCCCCATCTCCTAGGCGTTTAGGGTTGTTATTATTTTATTACTTTGTTTATACATATCCGGTATACTTAGATAGTGAACATTTATTTTCAGAGTCATATCCTTACGTCTATTATATATATAACATGGGTTAGATACGGGTATCTAATAGGAACTGGTTCTTCTGATTTGTATTAGAGATATCTCAAACAGTTTATGCAGTTCCTGCTCGATTGGTATTGTTAAATACCTGTTTATCTATACTTCCTTGTATCTTTTTCAATGTACGACTTTGACTCTGAATTTCTATGTCATATCATATAATATTTTGTGATCAGAACTTATTTTTCATTAATACATAATAAAAAATGTGTTTGAAAAAAAAAATATATATATTTGCTTGACACTGTTTAGAATTATTTATGGGAATGTACTTCTTACTTGGGATCCAGACATTTTCTAGATATAATTTACAATTTATATTTATAATTTACTTGCTATGCTGTATTTTGTTTCCACACAAATCTGATATTTGGGTATAGTTCAATAAGTTATACTATAACACTGAATATTGCTTGCCTGGACTCTGTCATACCCACTGATGCCTGTAATGTTTCATAATGTGATGATTGCTCCAACAGGCAGCAATGACCCTCCTCTATGAACAGCATCATATTCTTGATAATTAAAGTTCACAGGGGTACAGCGGGTGTTTTGGAAATCCTCAATATGCAGTTTCTGTTATCAGATGACATGAGAGTAACATTGTCAATATTTATACCTCGATTCCATGTTTTGATTGCACTAATACAAAATTATCACTACAGTAGTTGTAAGTAGCTTGCATGTGATTTGCAGTTTTTCTATAAATAAATCTGGAAAAATCCTTATAATATTCTTCCAGCTGGTCTGATCCCAGCTATCCATATATAAAGAAAAACAAAGATATTAACATCTTTTGATTAAAAGTAAAACTGCTACCTAATAGTACTGGTAATGATGATGATTTTGACAGTCTGGCAAAGAGAGTATGTCACAGCATACTGAGTGTGATATATCAAAACCTTGCTCCAAGGTTTGAGATGACGGACTGTCTATACATATCATCAGTGGTGCAAGTAGAAAAAATGTCTTATAGGTACTGTGTGCGCGCGTGCCAAAAAATGGGTGTGACCAAATGCCACATGGGGCGTGGCCAATGAAAATGGGGGCGTGATACACATGGGGGAGGGGCAGATACACATATGACCCCAATAGTGCCAGATACACGTTGCCCCACAGTTCCAGATACACGTTGCCCCACAGTGCCAGATATACATTGCCCCACAGTGCCAGATACACATTGCCTCACTGTGCCAGATACACAGGTGACCCCAGAGTGCCAGATATACATTGCCTCACAGTGCCAGATACACATTGCCCCACAGTACCATATACACATTGCCCCACAGTGCAAGATACACAAATGCCCCTAGAGTGCCAGATATACATTGTCCCACAGTGCCAGATACACATGTCCCCCCAGTGCCAGATATGCCCCTAGTGCCAGATACACATGTCCCCCCAGTGCCAGATATACCTCCAGTGCCAGATATGCCCCCAGTGCCAGATATAGAAATGCCCCCACAGTGCCAGATATACTCCCAGTGCCGGATATGCCCCCAGTGCCAGATACACATGTCCCTGCAGTGCCAGATATGCCCCCAGTGCCAGATACAGAAATGCCCCCCCAGTGCCAGATATGCCTCCAGTGCCAGACACAAAAATGCCCCCACAGTGCCAGATATGCCCCCAGTGCCAGATATTTCCCCGGTGCCAGATATGCCTCCAGTGCCAGGTATACATGCCCCCCCCCCCTTCCCCTGCTGCTCACCGCTGCTGCTGTCTTGATCCTGTGTGTGAGGGGAGGAGAGCGCAGCCTGTGCCTCTCCTGCCCCTCAGTCTCCGGCGGGGGTGCGGTTGTCTACCTTTAATTCAGCGCTGATCCGTGAGCCAATCAAAGCTCGCGGTCCGGCAGCCAATCAGGAGCCTTGGCTGCCAGACTGCGAGCTCTGATTGGCTCACGGGCCAGCGCTAAATTGAAGGTAGACACTTAGGGGCAGAGAGGCGCATGCTGCGCTCTCCTCCCCTCAAGCAGCAGCGGCGGTGAGCAGCAGCGGAGGGAGGGATGGAGCAGCGGCCCGTCGGCGGTAGGTACGGCGTACCCACGGCTAAATTCTTAAGGGTACGCCGTACCCACATGTACCCGCCCACGTGCGCAGCTGCATGTCATGTAAACTGTTTCTTATCCTGAGCCATAAACAAGAGAGTGCAGTTTGTCTGATCAATATCCAGAGCCACCCATAACTAAACACAGTGACTTCCAGTCACAGATACAGAAGGAGTAGAACCTAGTTTACACCCATGCTGAGCTATCTGTGTTCTGAGGGGAAGCTGCCTTCTATAAGATCATCTGATTTGGGTGAGAGAGTTCCTGCTGTTTAAAATACACCCAACTACCATCCTCAAGTGTGATTGATACTATCCCTGTTCCAAGATAGGTGGAGAATACATAGGGTGGTGTAATGACGTCCGAGATCGGCGGCTGTGAGGGGTGCTGGCCGAACTCTGACTTTTTTTAAAGGGGCAATCACTTAAAAGGCAAAACCATGCTTTGTGATTAACCCTTTAAAAAAAGTCAGAGTTTGCTGGCATCCTGCACGGCCACCGCATTACATCCCGCGCATAGTGGCTTATTTATTATTCCTTAAAGTAGGTGAAAGATTTTTTTGTTCACCTACTTTTGAAGGAATGATGTAATGGACCCATTCATTCTAAAGTAGGAGATATCAGTGATATCTCCTTTTATTCCTGATCTTGTCTGCTGGCGCCATATTGTATTATGGGGACATTCATTCATCAAACTTCATTAACTGAATGTTTTTGGAGTTTGACTATGCCTATGGGAAGGCTGGTCCAGGTGGCAAAGAAGAATCCCTATGCCCCGGTACTACCTCTGACACTTTGCATAAGTAAACACATGTCTTGTATAACGGCAGTGTAAAATGCCGTTGCTAAATTAGCATTGGAATCAGTAGCTCCTAACGTATTTTTAAAACACAGCCTGTAACATGGCAGTTAGAGAGCTGACTGGCTAGTACTTTATCACTCTCCACTCTATCTCCAATCTGTGATAAATCTTCCCCTAAATTAGGATCCCGATGGCTGGAATCCCGGCCATCAAAATACTGATGTCGGAATCCCGACATGGATCAGAATGCTGGCGCCGGCATCCCAACAGCCAGGATCTCAATGGGCTGCCGGGCTGCCAGAGGGGTAAGGCCGGAGGGAAGGGGGGGTTTCGGCTGCGTGGGGAGGTTTAGGCTGTGGAAAGGGGGATTAGGTTTAGGCTGCGGGGAGGGGGGGGGGCTACCGTTAGGCACCCCCCGGTAGGGTTGGGGTGAGGCTGCAGGGGGGTTTAGGCTATGGAAAGGGGTGTTAGGGTTAGGCACCCCCCCTGGTAGGGTTGGGGTGAGGCTGCAGGGGGGTTTAGGTTATGGGAAGGGGTGTTAGAGTTAGGCACCCTTCCCCCCCTGGTAGGGTTGGGGTGAGGCTGCAGGGAGGGGGTATATGATTAGGCTGCAGGAAGGGGTGTTAGGATTAGGCACCACCGGGGAGGGTTAGGGGGTTAGTTATAAATGTTTCCCGACCCCTGTCGGGAGACTATCACTAGGGATGCTACAGTCACTATTTTGATTAACAGCATCCCAACCACCAGAATTTCAGCCCCAACCTAAATGCGGAACCACAGGAATGGCTTTTGGTGGTTTTTTCGTGGAAGGCTGATCCTGCGAGCAGCCTATAATGGTGGCTCTAAATGTAAAGTATTCTTGTGATTAATTTGTTTACAACTTGATTCTTTACTTTGTTAACAGACAATATTTAATCTACTTATTCCTGCTTGACAGATGGGCACCACTACATAAAAACTATTCTCCGTATTAATGATTACCAGTATTTCTGTCTTTCCATTATAGCCCATACTCCACGTCACAGAGAAAGTTTAAGAAAATGCCTCATTTGTTATTCTGACAGGTTTGAGTTACAGGTCCCACTAGTCGTTAATTAACTCGTTAATGTGCCTATTCTGGGTTCATTAGCCAACAGGAATCCATTAAACAAAATTTATTTGACTACTCAGGTGAAGGTGATTAACCCTAACCCACGTCACACTGTAAAGTACAGAATATATCCACATCTCTATACATTTACTACAGAATATATATTTTCTGATATGGGAAGATTTCATATTTTGTGTACTCTTGGCATGGTCAGTATGGACTTGATAAAATTAGCATCTACAAATGTTTATTTTTATTAATCTCTGAATGTAATATTAGTGCATACAGTAGGCTTTGATGTAGTGTTGAAAGGTTTTATAACATACACTATTACATATGAACAATTAGGTGATGAGTCCTTACCTTGATCATAAAGTTCAATAAAAATAAATGAGAGTGATTCCACTCACCTGTAGCCAACAGAATATTGAAGTCTTCAATATGGGCAATGAATGAGGCTTGGTGAGTACTTTTAGTAATGTCTATAATCTTTTCTTGGATTAAGTGATTATTGTCTGACAGACAAAACAATTTCCATTAAGTTCACAGCATTTAGTTAGGTCATTCCGTCAACTATTTGTCATTGCAGATGTCAGACTAGGCTGAACCCCTTATTTAAGAGGATTTGTTAAAACAAGAAATATGTGAGAAACATCAAACATTGGTGAGAGGTTGCGACAAAACAATATCAATGCTTTACCAACTGCTTCGAATGGAAATGAATTAATTAGGGAGGGACATTTAGGGAAAAGGGTGGGCTATTCCCAGTCATAAAGCTTGTGGAACAGTATTTCCAGCAGTTTCTCTGTTGCAAGACTTGTTAGCTGGGAACTATCCTCTTTCCTTATAGTTCAGAAACATTTGGAGAATCATACAACTCAATCTGCGTCTTTTCTAACAATTCCTTTTCTACCTTTCTTTAACTTCTTTACATTTTCTGAACTTTTTTTTTTTTGGACAATAGTTTTTTTGATTGAGAGAATAACTTGGTCCCACAATGTCCCACATGGCCTCTGAGATTATTGCTTTTCTACTGGCGGTCTCAGGCTGGGTCCTGGTTTGTTCCACATTACCCACTGATTACTGGAAGGTCTCCTCTATTGATGGTTCAGTAATAACCACAGCAACTTTCTGGTCCAACCTTTGGAAGACCTGTGTTACTGACTCAACCGGGGTATCCAACTGCAAAGACTTTCCTTCCATGCTGGCCTTAGAAGGTAGGAAAAGTTGGTTTGCAAATAATTATTTAAGGTGCATAAACTGTTCTCTAATTCTACAAGAAGATGTAGATTTCGGTGGAAATGTAACAAATGATTTTTCCAAATTGCTGTTTTTCTACATTTTTTAAAAGGTAAATTATTTTTGGTTTGACTAAAAAAAAAATTGCCCATTTAAATCCAGTGATATGGAGAAATCTCTGTCAATAACTTTTTCCCCAATGTAACTACAATAAACATTTATGTAAATAAAATAACTATCTTGCATAGAGCTGGAAATCAAGAAGCAGATTACATTAAAATATAGCATACAGTAATAATTATTCATTGAAATATAGGTGACTACATCTTTAGATGGTCCATTCATTACTGACGCATTCATTGCTTAATGTTCGGAAAGCAATTGCAGTTCAGTATCCTGTTTTGTAGATAACAGCCAATTACAGAGCAATGCTCCGTCATTAAGGACATTCTTATTTATTAGGTGGATGTGAATCCTGAATTTAATCTTAAGAAGAGTCGGCTTTGGCAAGCTGTTGCATCTTGATCGGTTTGTCCTCAAACTTTTAAGCAGCACTAATATTAAGTACAAAGCCTGGCGAGTTTGTATTTCATATTAATGCCACTTTGTACATATATACTCCTTGATCTTTGAGCTTCTGTGAGTGAACCTTATGTTTCTAAATTACTTGCCAAATAATTTTAATCCTTTATCATTGAAAAAATTGTGTATTTGGTTTTGTTTTATGTGAATTACTGTTTACTGCTTTTTTCCACTTTTATTCTGTTTTTTAGCTTATTTTTTCCCTTGAGATTACTGGAAATACAAACAGCTGCTTAAAAAATACTGCTAAAAAATCTAATGCATATAAAGGCAAAAAAAAAAAAAAAAGACGTCAAGTGTCTGCCGCACAGGTTAACATGTATTGCTGGCATGTCCTATTCGTTTTGTGCTTTCTGCATTTCTGTGCTGTTTATCTAACACATTGCAAAACCTCTTGAAGAGGTCCCTCTGTATTCTTTCTATTTCACATTTACTCATTTGTGATCACCCTGCTATGTGCTTGTTGTTTTACTGTATGTACAATTTGTATTATGTGCAATTTACAAGTAAATAATGATGATGAGATTTTGTCATATCGAAAAATGTATTCACGAGAATTTAAATGAGAGTTCTAATCTTAATGTTAGATCACACTTTCTTCTCTGCCATTGCTAATACTGCTAAAGGTGGGCTTGAGAACTGAACAATGGGTCTATTGTCAATTTTCACCACTAACATAGAAGCCTTAGAAGTGGGCAAGTGCGGCACTCTGTATGATTGTCTATTACTTCCCTGTAGTGCACTTGGAAGGTACATAAGATCACATAGTGGTCATATTCTGACTGCAGAAACACAGATGCCAAATAATGATTCTACTATTCATAAAAGTTTCCTTATCAGGCACTGCAGCTTCATCTTAGTAGCGTCACAATAAATACTTCCATGAATGAATATTACAAATCTGGAAGCCCCTAGCATTTGCTACAAGATATAGAGGCTAATTCAACTTGGATCGCAATTGAGACAGAAATTGTGATTTCCTAATCCTGCGGCTGCTAAAAATCGCATGTAAAGAGCCGCCCAGAAAGGTAACAGATGCCCATTGATGCAATCGCAAAATTGTGATGCATTGCATATGCAGAAATCGAATACCGTTGACAACTGTGGTTGACCCAGGGCTACTCCGAATAATGAGAATGCAGTCGCACCGTCACCATGTATTTAGTCGCAGGCCATTGCAACTGACGTCAGATCCATACCCCGAAAACAACCATGATCCGCCTACGTTTTTCCAACCACTCCCCACAAATGCCATGTTAACACCCACGAATGGTCACTTCCTGTCAATCAAATTATGATCGCATTTAACTAAATTGCAATTAAAATTTTGCATTTGCGCACATGCAGTGCATTCGCAGCGCATGCACAGTCTGCTGATAATCGCCCGATTTGCAATTTTGCAACTGTGGCTGAATAAGGCCCATAAGCCTATATATTCTAATAGCCCTACACGCAACTTGTCCTGTGAGGTAGCCTGGGGCAATAACAGCTACAAGCAGTAACATTGATCACCTTAGCATCTCTCTAGAGGAGGGATTTTCACCTCCAGATCTCCAGCACTCCCAAACAGGACATATCTTCTGTCTTTCTTCAATTATACACAGCTGAGTTAATCTATTTTGCTGGGTCAGTAATTATCCCACCTGTTTTCACAGATAGAAAACGTAAAATATACTTTGTACAGTATGCAGTTATATTCCTGACTTTTGGGATCCCGGCGGTCAAAATCCTGACGCCAAAATCTCGTCGGCCATTGAAATGCCAACAGTCAGAATCCTGACTGCCAGCCATAAACCCCACTTAGGTGGTGGTCAACGCCACCACCCAAGGGAGAATAGAACCTTGTGGAGAGCGCAGCGAGCCTGCATGGAGACACGTTGCGCTCAAGGTCGGGAGTCCGGCGTCGGCATTTCGACCGCCGGAATCCCGTCAGTCGGGAAATCATTCTGATCCCCCCTGTACTGGACCCGTCTCCTGTACACATGACATCTTAATGTCACACCAAGGGTGCTGGGCCGCAAGCTCTGGGTGGCTGTATAAGTTGCAGGGTGTCTGTCCAGTGTCTGGGCAACTCTGCAGCAGCAATACTAGCTGCAGGGTGCCGTTCTAGAATCCTGCAAGCCAAATGCAAGTGTCATGGGGCAGTGATGATGCTGCCTCCTGGGCAGTCCCTCCACGACTTCAGTGCTCTTATACTCCTAGTTACGTCCCTCTGTTGGGGGTACTTGAGGACTGGAGTTGATAACCACTGCTATAAAGAGGCACCTTTATAGCAACACTGTATTATTACTGTTCTGAAACTGTTGTGACCTTTTCCCCATAACCAGCTTTCACACAGGCACATTTTACCTGACCTTGTAAAGTGCAATGCTCACCATTTACTATGGGCCTCAGAAAGTTTCTCATTGCAACTTAACTTTTTTTTAAATATAAATTCTCATGAAAAAATGTATGAATTTAAATAACAAAGCTACTAAAAGTTTAATGTTTTGAAACCTTTAGAATATTCCATGGGATCACTTGAAGTTATACGAGATGCTTACCCTATAACTGTGTGTGTTCTAGAGTTAGAGAAATTAATGAACCATTTTATGAGTTTGTTAATGGATAACTCCTAAAAACATGATTGTTTGTTTTATCTTCTTACTGTTTGACCCTAAGGAGTCTATGAACAGAAATAGAAGACTAGAAGGAAAATGCCCACTGCCAGTATGTGTAGTGTACTTGGATTTGTTTTCACGTGATTTTACATAGATAGCAAAAAACAAACAAACACGTACTGTGTGGTCAGGAACCATTTTGCGCAAAGGGCCTCATTCAGCATGAGTTGTAGATTTGCGAGAAATCACAGATTTTACAACTCCATTCTTTAGCATGCAGGGGGCCACTCAGCACAGGGCAAGGCCACCCCACATACCGGGTCTTTCCCCCCACCCCCGCTAAAATGTGAGCGCATCACTAAGCAGCGATGCGCTCACATGTGTAGGGTTACGCCTAGCTGCGAAGGCAGCCTCCGAGCCACCATGTTTTGGCTTGCAGATGCTGGGTGTGCAGTCACACAGCCACCGTGGCCTGCCCCGCAAACGGTCCGGACATGCCTCCATTGTCCGGACTGCGCCCCCAAAATGCTGTGTCGCTGCCCTCCCGCTGGGACTTAGATTGCGATTGCATGTGCAGACGTGCAGAAATTCACTGAATAGCGACTTCCGCACTTCTATGATCAGTGCTGAATCGGGTCCATAGAACCTTATTTCTTTGTAGTGCTGCGTTACATCAGTTAGTACTGTATAAGTGGGTGCTGCCATATTGCTTGTTTCATTACGTAGAATGAATTAGTCATTGCACAATACAATGAGCCATTGACCCTAATACCCGAGTGGCAGTGAACAGAGTACAATGCCAGCCTGGCTATATAAAACAACACCTTTTTGATTTTTAAGCCAAAGTAAAAACAAGTCATAGTATTTGAAAAGTGAATTCATAGCTGCAGATGACACTGATTTGTGCATATGTAGTAGTTTAGCAAGATGTCATCTTTATTTCAGGATATATCCAAGCCTGCCGTGGTTTACTAATAGCTGCTGTCAGCTTAGGATTTTTTGGTTCCATTTTTGCCCTGGTTGGGATGAAGTGCACCAAGATCGGAGGCTCCGACCAGACTAAAGTGAAAATAACTTGTATTTCCGGCTTGCTGTACATTCTGAGTGGTGAGTATGTCATCATTTGTATTATGGGTAAATATGTTTATAAGCTGCATGGTGAATTATTTCCATTATCCCAGGTCAGGAAGTCCTTCCTAGCAATGGGAAGTGTAGAATCCTATCCTCTGTGCATGCGTCTGAGATGCAGTACCAATGTTTACCACTGGTAAATGCAGTTTGAAATTGCTTGGAGAACCTTGCTATTTTGATGGGTGTTTCTGGGTGGTGGCTTGGGGGTGGCTAACATTCAGGGGTGTGTCACAAGTGGGTCGGTATCAGTAACATTCTGTGGGTGCCATAGGTAGGTGCAGTGTTCAGTGCTTATAGGGTGTCTTTGTACACACATCGGCGGTTTCGCGTCGCAGCCAGTTGTGTCTCATTTGCCGCTGCATTAGCACGAAGATGCTGTTGCAGCTGTGTTCATCTCTGAATTACCTGCATAACCCTCTGTGTTAGTGAGCTCTAAATTTATTTTTCTGCAGCAGGGTACATTGGTTTCCACACGGAAACATCGGGTGTAGAGTGGATCTTGATCCAGAGAGTTACCAACAGGCTAAAGCTTTAGGCTGTCCCAGGATGCATTGGGGCCCCCTCTATAAACCTGCCTCCAGGCACTGTGAGCTCAGATTTGAGTTGGTGCCTGTAGAAGCAGTCACTAACAGGAGGGCTGCGCTGGGCAGCCCTGAAGAAATGCTTTAAAGAAAACTTCAAGGGACGCAGCGCTGTTACATGTCAGAGTGACATTCAGCGCTGCGTCTCTGTCACCTCCCAAGTGGCATAGAATACTCCTGAGACTCAGTTCCCGGGTACTTGTGGCGGAGATGCTCTGGCTCAAGGTACACGGTCGCAGACACTCTCCCGGTTCGCATGGCTGCTACGTGGAGAAGGTAAGAGGGTCCCCTAGGCGGGACCCACCACTAAATCGCGGAGACGGACTGTGATGCTGGCATGGACACTGTCACCGAGCAGGCCTTCCCCCCTATATCCATTAGGGCACAGGAGTACAGGTCGTGTGTACTAACGCCCATGTTAATAAGGCTCCATAGTACCGGTGGTGAGGCCCAGCACAGAGGAGTTGGTATGGGAGCTGTAGCCCCCCCCCCCCCTCCCCGGCCCAGGGCGACAACTACTGCAGATTTTCCAACCCTGGAGCTTCGTCACACTCTCCCTCACTCCCGGATTGAGACGCTGGGCACCATCTTAGGTATAGCTGCGTCTGGTCTCTGGGACTGAGGGCAAGGTCTCCCTTGTAAAGCTGCCTGTAGACAGCGCTGTGACTTTACAAACACTTGAGTATTCTACATGTCTCTGTATAGACAGCGTTAGTTAAGAAAAAGTGTACCAATTACAGGATATATTGTACGAGTATTTTGTTCTGATATATACCTCCGGTCTAGGACTGCACTTTGTTTTTTATTTATATATATATATATATATATATATATATATATATTTTGTGGCAGGAGAGGTACTTGGCCACCTGTAAGCTACACACAGGGTCCTGGGGGTAGATGGGAAGTGTGGATGGACCAGGTTCCCATCCATTTGGCCCAGACCAGGTCTTATAGGATTCTTAGCCCAAGAAGCTGCTTCATCAGCCAGCACCTGGCTGCTGGGTTTAAAGCAGAGTCTCTCTCATTAGTCAGGGCTTCTGAAGGCAGTTAGTGTCCAGGTGATAGGCCTGCTAGGTACAGTGGGATCCGGAAGACTGGGGCACTAGTGTCAGGATGCTGGGACCTGAAGTGTTCCTTATTTAGTAACAGGGAGTGAGGCAGGGCCTAACCTCCCTGGTTGTTTATATTAGAGACAGTGATCTTTGTTTTATGTGTATCTTTGGATTTGAGCAACCTGAATAAAAGGTATTTGTTGTTTTTGCACAAGCCTGGAGTCAGTTGCTGGTGGAATTTTTGTAGCAGAGCACATTCTAGCAAGACTCCTGTTACAATATATATATAATAGTTCAGTGCAGTTTTATTGTCATTGTCATATAATAATTATCTGCATTGCTAATGGGGATCCGGTCTGAAGATCGACAGTGCCTAGGTCGACAATGTTTAGGTCGACCACTATAGGTCGACAGTCACTAGGTCGACATGGATGGAAGGTCGACAGGGTTTCTAGGTCAACGTGTGCTAGGTCGACAGGTCTAAAGGTCGACATGAGTTTTTTTAAATTTTTTTTTTCATACTTAACGATCCATGTGGACTACGATTGGAACGGTAAAGTGTGCCAAGCGAAGCGGTAGCGGAGCGAAGGCACCATGCCCGAAGCATGGCGAGCGAAGCGAGCCATGCGAGGGGACGAAACCCTGTCGACCTTCCATCCATGTCGACCTAGTGACTGTCGACCTATAGTGGTCGACCTAAACATTGTCGACCTAGGCACTGTCGATAAAACGAACCACACCCTGCTAATGTGACTGTGTGTGCCTGTTTCTGCCGTAAGGTTTCACTTTCATTGTTTCCCAGAAAATCTATCACTATATTCTGTACCCTCAATTACTAGGTGCGTCAGGGTCGTTTATATAGTGCATCACAATATTTACCTATTATATGTATTCTACTGTGTACTCATTCACATAATAACGGATTTATTTGCAGGTGTTATACTCTGTCTGGCTTCATCGTACTAATACGCTCTGTGTTGCAATTGTGTACAATGTCTAACAGGGTGGGAAATCTGGGGATGCTAGTGCATCATGCAGAGTATGCCCCACAGATTTACCTGAGGGAGAATCTGTGTATGATGGTCTGTGTACTCTGTGTCATACATCCCTCAGTCAGTACACAGCTCCTGTACCCAATCAGGATCCATACTTAATTCTCATACCTACTGGGTACTCTAGTGGAACGCCTAACGCCCCCTATGAGACCACCTGTGCCATTACAGCCTCAAATTGTCCCTGTGATAAATCCGCCTTGGGAAGATGATTTGTCTAACCAGTTGCAGTTTACTCATTCCTTGGTTAGACAAAAATCTACCCCAGGTCACTCCCGTGTCTCTGGGTTACCTAAGCGGACTGCTTCCTCCTCCTAATCCAGGAATCTCTCAGGTGTTTCATCTGAAGAGGAGGGTACTGTCCGGTCAGACACTGAATCAGGCGTTTCTGACAAGGACTCTGAATTAGTGAATTACAGATTGATGTTCCTGCTCTAGTGGGTGCTATTAAGCAAATCCTACAAAACACAGATGATTTTGAGAAATCCACTACTGTCACTACGAAAACTGATATGTTTAAAAGACAGAAGATGGTTAATGATCTATTACCCCAATCTGCCCATTTAGTGAACATCAGGCAGGAAACCTGGGCTAATCCAGGGAAAAAGTTCCCTGTCTCTCACTCTAAATGGGCCTTGAGTCGCTATCCTCCCCCTGCAGAGTTATGTAACAAGTGGGAAAATTCACCACTGGTGGATTCTCATGTCACCCACCTAGTGGTGTCATTCACTCCGCCTGTCACCACTGTCAGTTCTCTGAAAGAAACGACAGATAAGCATGTGGAGGGATGCCTGAAATCTATTTACTCCTTACAGGTGCTATACATAGACCCACTATTGCAATAGCGGATGAGCTGCCTGACGATATATCTGTAGATGCCAGACAATACCTGTCTCAAATTACCACCGCCACCTATACATACAGGAGGCATCCTCTGAGGCAGGTGTGTTGGCGGTCAAGGCGTCGACTATGTCTGTTCTGGCTAGTCGTATTCTGCGGTTGAGGTCATGGAGAAGACCTAAATTAAATTGAGTCTGAACTGGCGGCTGCTAAGACTGCCTTCCTCCCAAATACTAATCCTTCTGCACAGAAGGCAAAAGGTACCACTTTTCATTCCTTTCAGCCTCAAGGGACAGCAAAAGGTTAGGCATACCCGAGACAAAGCAGTCTCGGGCGACCTGTCAGCTTGCATCTAAACAAGACAAGCCTGCCGCATGATGGGGTGGGCCTCTCCCTGGGTGGGAAGCCGACTTCTGCAGTTCACCCAGCTCTGGTTAAAGACCACTTCAGACGCATGGGTGTGAGAAGTTGTTTCTCACGGGCACGCAGTCTCGTTCAAGAGAAACCCCACTTTCCAGTTTTGTGCCATGGTCATCCTCTCTGATCAGTTAAAGGCGCAAGCTTCGCAGCAGGTTGTGAGTTCTCTCCTGGTTACAGGAGTGGTAGTGCCGGTGCCTCTGTCCTCAAGAGGCAGTGGTCATGACTCGACCCTGTTTCTAGTACCGAAACTGAATGGATCCTTCTGGCCTATTCTCAACTTCAAATCACTAATCAAGTTTGTGAGAGTGTGCGCTGCACTAAAATGTACTGGCGATGGAACCCGGAGACTATAAGGTATGCCTGGCTATACAGGTTGCGTACCTGCATATACCTATTGCCAAGTCATCAGCAGTATCTGCGGTTTACTACTGGCAACCTACACTATCAGTTCCAGGCTCTGCTATTTGGACTGGCAATGGCTCTTCAGTTTTTCACCAAGGTCATGGCCATAATGACGGTGCATATCCATCGTCAGGGAATCAGGATCCAGCTGTATCTAGATGACCTGCTGATCCTGGCAAACTCCCACAATGTCCTCCTCGGTCATACAACTGACTGTAAGCTTCCTACTAGCCCATGGGTGGCTCATCAACTGGAAGAAATCCTAGCTGGTCCCAACTCAGAGCACGGTGCATCTGGTAGCACTCCTGGACACGCACCATCAATGTCTGTTTCTGTCTCCAGAGAAAGTCCTGAAACTTCAGGATGAGATACTTCCTTTCCTGCAATGGAGTGTCGTTACACTCAGCTCTGCAAGTACTTGGCCAAATGGTGGAGTATGCTCAATTTCATTCCTGCCCTCTGCAGAGGTTAATACTTTCCAAGTGGGATGGCCTACCTCACTGGATCAGGTCTCATATGATCACTTTGACTCTGGAGGTTCGTCTGTCGTTGACCTGGTGGCTTCAGGACCAGCAATCAAGCAGGGGCCGTCCCTTTCGGATCCCTGCCTGAGTCCTGCTGACAACGGACACCAGCCTGAGGGGATGGGAATCACTCCTCCCGATAACCATTCTGGAGTTGCGGGCAGTGTTCAATGCATTGTCTCTTGCCCTGCCTCTAGTACAGAACCCTGAGGAAAGATTACATCCAAAACGCGTTGGTGCTATTACAGGAGGACCCCGGACTTGGCCACACCGCTGATGTTGGTACCCATCTTATGGGCATTGTTCACTCTATCCCATATTGGTTGGTAACATTCCCCCATTCCATCTGAGGGATGCAAGTGGAAGTGGCATCGCTAGTCTATATCAAGTTGCCTCCTGTTTGCATGTTTTTTTTGACTTTTTATGTTTTTTTTATGTTTCACAGTGTTTGTGAAAATAAATTTTATCTTATTTAAGATGGAATAAGGAATATTTTTTTTATAAATAACTGCTGTTCTATCGAGTACGTTGGAGACATCTGTTTGGGGTATAGGAGGTCCACACACAAGCAAGGACTCAAAGATACCTTTCAGTGCACATAGGGCTTATTATAAAGGTAAGCCGTATTCAGAATCAGATGGGCCATATGTTATAAGCTTGATGTTACACTATTCAGAGATATGGAGTTTCAAAGAAACCTTTATGGGAACGCATCTTTTTTTTAATACAGGTCAGTTTCCGGTGACGGAATTTAATATCTAAAGAAAGCTTTGGAATCCGTTAATAGACGTATCTTGTATTATGTTTTTTCTTTGAGGACCACGGAAATATATATGGATCTGAATCTCATATAGCAGTGCTTGGAGATCGCTCTTCTGTTTATTATTGTATCTAGAAAGAAGTTGTGCTCTTTTGGGCGAGTGCCGAGCTGCAGCTAGGGCACAAGTTACCATTTTATTTACTGTTTGACAGAACAGGCCTGTTTAAGTACAGTCAGACAGTGCCACCACGGTAGCATACATCAGCAATCAAGGCAGCACTCGAAGCCGCATGGCAATGTTGGAAGTGTCATAAATTCATCAATGGGCGGAACGCCATCTGCCAGTAATATCGGCAGTGTTCATTCCGGGTGTCCTCAATTGGGAAGTGGACTTACTCAGTCACCAGGACGTGAAAGCCGGAGAGTGGAGTCTTCATACGGAAGTCTTTCAACTCCTAGTGGACAAGTGGGGTCTACCAGCTGTAGACCTGATGGCGTCTCGACACAATTACAAAGTTCCGGTGTTTGGATCAAGGACCAGGGATCCTCAAGCAGCGTACATGGATGCACTAGCTATTCCATGGAACTTTAAGCTGCCTTATGTGTTCCCTCCGGTGTCACTCCTGCCCAGGATCCTGCGGAAGTTCAAGTAAGAAGGAGGAATACTACTTCTAGTCGCTCTAGTGTGGCCCAGACGATATTGGTTGTCAGACCTGCAGGGTCTATTGACAGAGCGTCCTCTTCTAATTCCTCAACGACCGGACCTCCTTGTACAGGGCCCTTGTCTCTACCAGACCTGGCAAGGCTGGCTCAGACAGCGTGGCTCTTGAATCTTCACTACTGAGAGCCAAAGGTTTCTCTGAGGTGGTCATTCAAACTATGTTGAAAGCACTTAAGCCGACGTCTGCTCGGATCTATTATAGGATCTGGAATTCTTACTTCACCTGGTGTACTGATAAGAACTATGATGCATACAGTTACAAAACACCCAGAATCCTTGCTTTTCTGCAACAAGGCCTGGACTTAGGCCTTCGTCTGGCCTCCCTCAAGGTTCACATATCTGCCTTGTCGGTGTGTTTTCAGAGAAAAATTGCGTCTATATCTGACATTCATACATTCACTCAGGGTGTGTACAAATTCAACCTCCCTATGTCCCTCCTGTGGCTCCTTGGAATCTGTCTGTTGTCCTGAATGCCCTGCAAGAGTCTCCATTTGCACCTCTTGAGTCTGTGGACCTTAAACGGCTCACAGCCAAGGTCCTGTTTCTGCTGGCTATTGCCTCAGCTAGGAGGGTGTCGGACTTAGGCTCTGTCCTGTCGTCCACCCTTTCTGATATTCCATCATGACCGGGCAGTTCTGAGAACTTGTCCAGGTTACTTACCTAAAGTGGTGTCATCTTTCCACCTTAACCAAGAGATTGTGGTTCCGGCCTTCATCTCTACTGAATTGTCCTCCAAAGAACGTCTTTGGATGTAGTACGTGCTCTCCGCATATATTTTGAGAGAACTGCCTCTATTAGGAGGTCAGATACCCATTTTGTACTGTTTGGTTTCCACTTTCCACAAACGTGGCTGGCCTGCGAATAAGCAAACCTTGGTCAGATGGCTTAGAATGGTGATTGCACAAGCTTATGCGCAGGCTGGACTTCCAGCTCCTGTTGCTATTAAGGCCCATTCTACTCAGTCTGTTGGACTTTCTTCAGCGGTCCGCCATGGCGCGTCTGCAGAACAATTGTGCAAGGCAGCTATGTGGTTCTCAGTGAACACGTTTATTAGGTTCTATGCCTTTGATGCTTCCACCTCCCAGGATGTTTCCTTTGAAAGCTGGGTTCTCACACCCGCTAAGGCATGTCCCCTCCCTTGAGGAACTGCTTTAGGACATCACCCGATGTTTCCCTGTGTTAAAAAATGTACCTTGCTGCAGAAAAGGAGATTTATGGTAGACTTACCATTGTTAAATCTCTTTCTGTGAAATACATTGGGTTCCACAGGGTGCCCACCCTGACACATCTAGCTTCTATGAGTTTGTATGGCATTAGCTGCTGGTCCCTTCTCCTGTCGTGAGAATGTGGTTCTACGTGACTAACATCTGCCTTCTCTTTTGCTTGCTCCTACATTGGACTGGTTAACAAAACTGAGCTCACAGTGCCTGGAGGCAGGGTTATAGAGGAGGCCCCATTGCATCCTGGGACAGCCTAAAGCTTTAGCCTGTTGATGCCTCTCTGCATCAACATCCACTCGACACCCGATGTTTCCCTGTGGAACCCAATGTACTTTGCAGAAAGAGATTTAACAATCGTAAGTCTACCATAAATCTCCTTATTTTATTTGTAAAATTATATTTTCATTTTTTTTTCAAGAGAATTTGGAAGTTATGTATACTAAAGAGAGGGATGAAAGGACAATGTAAGGAGTACATGGTGTTAATTGGTGGATTCAAATCTGGAAGGGAGAAGTGAGGATCTATAGCGACACTGCCCTCTCTTGGCTATCCTCCTACCTCCCTGACCGTTCATTCTCTGTCTCTTCTCATGACTCCACCTCCCGCTCACTTTCACTAACTGTAGGTGTACCCCAAGGTTCTGTCCTTGGTCCTCTCCTCTTCTCTCTCTATACATCCTCACTAGGTAAGCTCATTAGTTCTTTTGGTTTCCAATATCATCTCTATGCTGATGACACCCAAATCTATCTTTCAACTCCAGACCTCTCCCCTGCTCTCCTCACTCGTATCTCCAACTGTCTCTCTGCTACCTCTTCCTGGATGTCACAGCGCTTTCTTAAACTTAACATGTCTAGGACCAAGCTGATCATCTTTCCTCCCTCCCGCATAACCTCACCTCCTACAATCTCATTATCTATTGATGGCACTACTATCGCCTCTAGCCCCCAAGTGCGCTGTCTTGGAGTAATCCTTGACTTCTCCCTCTCCTTCAAACCACACATTCAGCACCTCTCACAAACCTGCCATTTTCATCTATAAAATATTTCCAGGATCAGACCCTTTCTGACCCAGGATGCTACTAAGACTCTTATCCACTCACTGGTCATCTCCAGACTGGATTACTGTAATCTCCTCCTGACCAGCATTCCTGACAAACACCTCTCTCCACTCCAATCTATCCTCAATGCTGCTTCCCGGCTCATTTCCCTCACCAAACGCACTACGTCTATCTCTTCTCTCTTACTAGACCTTCATTGGCTCACCTTCCCTTTCAGAATCCATTTCAAGCTTCTCACACTCACTTACAAAGCCCTCACCCACTCCTCTCCCATCTACATCTCTGATCTTATCTCCCTTTACATTCCCACACGTCCTCTTCGCTCTGCTAATGCACAACAACTTTCCTGCCTACGGATCACCTCCTCCCACTCCTACTCCAAGATTTTTCACGTGCTGCACCACTACTCTGGAATTCCCTACCTCTCCCCCTCAGACTCTCCACCTCTCTACAAAACTTCAAACGGGCTCTCAAGACCCACTTCTTCACCAAACCCAGCCAAATCTCATCCTAACCCTCTGTTCTACACTCTCCATGTACCCCGTCTGTGTCATCCCTGTCTGTCTACCCCTCCCCGTTAGAATGTAAGCTCTCACGAGCAGGGCCCTCTTCCCTCATGTGCTTATCCTTTCTTACTTTAATAATCTTCAACTACATCAACTCCAGCAGTCTTCCTTCACCTGATACTTATTCCAGTGTCATCTGCTGATGTAACTATGTTTATTTATCCTGTACTTGTCCTATACTGTCATCAACTGTAAATTGCTGTTTTCCTGTTTGATTATTCATGTACTCTGTAATTGGGCGCTGCGGAACCCTTGTGGCGCCATATAAATAAAGGATAATAATAATAATAATAATAAATAGTCATAAGTTCACATACCATAGACTGCATTGTTATTTAATAATATAGTAGCATTGCTGGCCTCATAATAAGAAAGCATGTACTATAAAATGGGTTTGTTTGTTTATTTATTTATTACCAGTTATTTATGTAGCGCACACATATTCCGCAGCGCTTTACAAAGAATGTTTGCACATTCACATCGGTCCCAGTCGAGCTTACAATCTATGTTTCCTACCACATGTACACGCAGACACATTTATGATAGGTTTAATTTTGTTGGGAGCCAATAAACCTACCGGTATATTTTTGGAGTGTGGGAGGAAACCAGAGTACCCAGAGGAAACCCATGCAAGTACAGGGAGAATATACAAACTGCATAGTTATGGCCATGGTGGATGCTAACCATTACAACATCATACAGTCCTTAAGGACTGTTATATGTTCTGATCTAAACACAGTCCTTAAGGACTTCTAATATTTTTACAGATCTCCTATCTAGTGCACAGGTGTATTCATTCTAACAAACACATTTTAAAAGATTTATAGGTGTCCTGGCCACAAGAACTGTTAGGATCCTTGAGGATGGCCATAGCACTAATGCATCCTGGGCCGGCCTCTCCATTTACTGTATCTGATGTACTGACATCACACAGAGTGGGCTGCAGCCAGGAAGCTGAGCTCCAGGCTCATCCTAAGGTACTTCTTATACAAGTTATGTGCTGGCACGGGTGTGGTTCATCAAATCGACAGTATCTAGGTCGACAATGTTTAGGTCGACCACTATAGGTTGACAGTCACTAGGTCGACATGGATGGAAAGTCGACAGGTTTCTAGGTCGACATGTGCTAGGTCGACAGGTCTAAAGGTCGACATGAGGATTTTTTTTTTGTTTTCTTCGTAGAGTGACCGGGATCCCAAATTAGTGCACCGCGTCCCCTCGCATGGCTCGCTTCGCTCGCCATGCTTCGGGCATGGTGCCTTCGCTCCGCTACCGCTTCGCTCGGCACACTTTACCGTTCCAATCGTAGTCCACATGGATCGTTAAGTATGAAAAAATTCAAAAAAATAATTTTTTTTTGAAAAACTCATGTCGTCCTTTAGACCTGTCGACCTAGCACATGTCGACCTAGAAACCCTGTCGACATTCCATCCATGTCGACCTAGTGACTGTCGACCTATAGTGGTCGACATAAATATTGTCGACCTAGATACTGTCGATCTTCAGATCGGATCCCGCTGGCACTTCTTCTGTGCTGCCCTCTGGTGGCAGTCTCATGACAATGCAAATTGAGTTATCAAACTACCTAGGCCGCCCACTTTTACTTGGGATGTGGTTGAAACGGCATCAGGAAGAGCCACCTGAAATTCCAGAGTCTACCGGCATTCCCTAACAAAAGATTTTTTTTGCATTTACACTCATCACAAGGGTAGGCGTCATGTTTTTATTTACATGATATATTAGGTCTTTAGTTCTCCCAGTGTTGTCTGCAGCTTATGTTACGCACACCAGTGCTAACAGGAGTATACCGGTGTATGACCAGAGAGGGATGCGAAGCAAACGAACTCACAGACAGTATAACATAACATACACAGGAGGTGATGGAATAACTAATAAACACAAAGTGAACGGAGAAGCCCAAAGGCTCAGGAACTGGGTGTCTCCCTAGTGTCAGGAATGCTCAGATGGAATAGAGCGGACAATGAAGCAAGATGTAGTGATTTAACATGTGGAGCACCCGAAATGATGTTGCTAAGAGCAACAGAAAAAAACCCAAAGGGTTACCAATGGGTGTGGGAATAAACTCCTTGGTCAGAGATAGAAATATAGACACAAGGAGAGTATCCACAATCCTAACCCGCACTTGCAGGGCACAGGTTCAGCTTACTGCCCCTAAACTGACACCTGGACGCCCTGCACAGTGAGGGAGGATTAAGCAAGCAGGTCTGAGAGTACAGCCGCAAACCTGCTGTGTTCACAGAATAGCAAAAGAACCCCAGCAGGTTAAACAACTGACTCCAGTCTTACTGCTAGGTCCGGATTGGCAGAATGAAGTACCGAATCCCAAGGCCTATTTGCAGTAAGCAACAAGTAAATACAAAGTCACACTAACTAGCTAACTCTCTGGAACTGACTAACAAACAAAGATTCAGCAGCATTTGCCTAGCCTGAGAGGATGGTTTATATAGCAGGTGCTGTCCACGCCCCACTCAGACCTCACAGACTGTGAGCACAAAACCAGTGCCGGATTCCCTGCCGTGCACAGAGCCTGTAACCACTGCACAGTAAAAACCCAGACCGGAGTATCAGCTGCGCTCAGGTTACTTCGCTAACACTTGCCTCCCGGTTGCCATGGCGACGTGGCAGCACAGAGCAGGAGATCCTAACAGTACCCCCCCTCTGACGAGGGGTCAAAGAACCCCTACCACCGGGTTTATCTTGGAACTGCAAGAAGAAAGAGCGTATCAGTCTGGGGGCATGAAGATCATAACTGCGCACCCACGACCGCTCCTCCGGGCCATACCCCTTCCAGTGCACCAAAAATGACAGCCGACCCCGAACCATCTTGGAGTCAAGAACCCTTTCAACCACAAACTCCCTCTGACCCCGTATCAGAAGAGGAGAAGGTCTACCACTGGCAGAAGGATTACCAACCGCCAGTTTTAAAAGGGAACAATGAAATGTTTTATTGATACCCAATGAACGGGGCAGATCTAACTGAAATGCCACCGGACTGATAACCCTGGTGATCTTATAAGGGCCGATGAACCGGGGGCCCAACTTATGAGATGGCTGTCTCAACTTCAAATTCTTGGTGGACAACCAGACGAAGTCTCCTAATTTGAAGCTGCAGGGTCTTCTCCGCTTATCAAAAACCCTTTTGGTCACTAATGACACAGACACAAGGGCTTTCTTCACTTTCCTCCAAATACCCCTAAGGGCCGAAACCACAGAGGAACCACCAGGCGTGGAATCCAGGGGGTCAAAAGAATTGGCCTTAGGATGATGCCCATACACACAAAGGAAGGGAGAGATCCCTGTAGCAGAGTGAGCCGCGTTGTTATAGGCAAACTCCGCCATGGACAGATGAGCAACCCAGTCAGTATGACACTTGGAGACATAACACCTGAGGAACTGCTCCAAGGACTGGTTCACCCTCTCAGTCTGCCCATTAGACTGTGGATGGTAGCCTGACGACAAGCTCACAGAAATCTGGAGATCAGAACAAAATGCCCTCCAGAATTTGGCCACAAACTGGGATCCACGGTCAGAGACCACATCAAGTGGCAACCTGTGGAGGCGCACAACATGCTGCATAAATAACTCAGACAGGCGTCTGGCCGATGGCAACCAAACCAGTGGAACGAAATGCGCCATCTTCGAAAACCTGTCAACGACAACCCAAATGGCTGTCATCCCCGAGGATTTGGGCAAGTCCACCACAAAATCCATGGAAATGTGGGTCCATGGCTTAGATGGAATAGAGAGTGGATGTAATGGGCCGACAGGAACCCCTCTAGGAGTTTTATTTCGGGCACAAACGTCACATGCCCGAACCCACTGATCCACATCCCTAGCCACCAAGGGCCACCATACTGCCCTAGACAGCAACTCCCGAGTTCTGGCAATACCCGGATGCCCTGCCGACCTCTTGGCATGGAATTCCAGGAACACTCGCTGTCTTAACCTAGGAGGCACAAACAAGAGACCTACCGGAAGGTCTGGAGGAGCCTGCTCCTGTGCTCTAAGGACTAATGACAAGAGGTCCTGGGTAATGCCCACTTTAATACATGATGAGCACACAATGGGCAATGGCTCCTCGGTGGTCTCTTGGACTGGAGCAAAACTCAGCGAGAGCGCATCAGCCTTGATGTTTTTTGACCCAGGGCGATATGTTCTCAAAAAATTAAAGCGAGCAAAAAACAAAGCCCATCGTGCCTGCCTGGCATTGAGCCGTTTCGCTGACTCTAAATATGCCAGATTCTTATGGTCGGTAAGAATTGAGACCACAAACTTAGCCCCCTCAAGCCAGTGTCTCCACTCCCCGAGTGCATCCTTTATAGCCAACAATTCCCGGTTACCCACATCATAATTCATCTCGGCAGACGAAAATTTACGGGAAAAGTAAGCACAGGGATGAAGGCGATTATCAGACACCCCCATCTGAGAGAGCACTGCCCCAATACCTATCTCAGAGGCATCCACTTCTACCACAAAAGGACGCTCTGGATCTGGGTGTCGCAGCACCTTGGCCGAGACAAATGCCATTTTGAGACGGGCAAAGGCCGCTTTGGCCTCACAAGACCAGTGAGCAACATCCGCCCCTTTCTTAGTGAGTGCCACCAAGGGGGCCACTATAGACGAAAATCCAGCGATAAATCGTCTATAAAAATTTGCAAAGCCCAGAAAACGCTGAAGCGCCTTCAAACTAGTGGGCTGCACCCAATCCAGGACTGCCTGTACCTTAGAACCCTCCATTTGGAAACCTTCTGAGGAGATAATATACCCTAGAAATGCGATTTGCTGGACTTCAAATTCGCACTTCTCCAGCTTCGCCCCAAGCTGGTGGTCTCTGAGTTTCTGGAGGATTAAGCTTACATGCTTCCGATGTTCCTCCAGGGAATGGGAGAAGATTAGGATGTCATCTAGATAAACAACTAAGAATCTATCCAAATATTCCCTGAGCACATCGTTCATGTATTCCTGGAAGACTGCCGGGGCATTAGAGAGCCCAAAAGGCATCACCAAATATTCATAATGCCCTGAGTGGGTAAAGGCAGTCTTCCATTCATCCCCCTCTCTTATTCGGATTAGATTGTAAGCACCGCGTAGGTCAATCTTAGAAAAAATGGTGGCAGTACGAAGCTGGTCAAACAAAACCGAAATGAGAGGCAGTGGGTACGAGTTTTTAATCGTGATACGGTTCAATTCCCTGAAGTCGATGCAGGGTCGCAACGAACCGTCATTTTTACCCACGAAGAAGAACCCCGACCCAACTGGGGACTGTGAGGGTCTGATAAATCCCTTAGCCAAGTTCTCCTGAATGTACTCTGCCATAGCCTGAGTCTCTGGACGTGACAGGGAGTACAACCTGCTCTTGGGAAGCTTAGCATCTGGCAACAAATCAATGGCACAGTCATAGGGGCAATGAGGAGGTAGTACCTCCGCAACTTTTTTGGAGAACACATCCGCAAAATCTGCATAACATCCTGGCAATCCCAGCAAACTTAGGTGCGAGAGCCTGACTGGAAGGCTCAAGCAACTCCTGAAACAATCACTACCCCAACTAAGAATCTCCCCAGAGACCCAGTCAAATTGAGGGTTATGGGCCTTTAACCAGGGTAACCCCAAAACCAATGGGGCAAAAGAACAGACAGTCACATAGAAAGCCAATTTTTCAGAGTGTGTGGCTCCAATAAACAAAGGAATTTGGCTGGTGCAGGAGGTAATTTTACCCTGGGGCAATGGTTCCCCGTTTAACCCACAGATCTCAATCTCTGATGCCAAAGGTACTGAGGGAACAGAGTGTTCCAGGGCGAATTGATGGTCCATGAAAACCCCATCGGCCCCACTGTCAACAAAGGCCTCTGTCTTGACAGCTTGGCCAAGGATCTCCAAAGTCACCGGAATGAGAAAAGTCTTTTTGGGAAATTCTGACTTCTGGCCTGACAGGATATTTCCCATCACCCTCAGGCCCTGAAGTTTTCCGGCTTTTCTGGGCATGATACTACAACATGACCTTTATTCCCACAATATAAACACAAACCCTGCTGTCTCCTCCGCGTCTTCTCACGCGAGGAGAGGCGGGTAGCCCCAATCTGCATAGGCTCCTCGGAATATTCCTCAGAGTCTGAGGTTCCCTTGGGAAAAAAGGAAACTGCGGTCTCCCTTTCAAGCCTACGCTCTCTCAGCTGTCTATCCACCCGGATGGATAACTGCATGAGCTGATCTAAGCTATCAGGCGAGGGATATTGTACCAGTTGGTCCTTTATCTGGTCAGTAAGGCCCCTTCGGTACTGGTTTCTCAGGGCTGGGTCATTCCACTGGGTATCATGAGCCAACATCCGAAACTCCGTACTATAAACCTCAGCTGGCCGTCGCCCTTGCTTAAGGACCGTAATCTGAGCCTCGGCTGAAGCCATCTTGTCAGGGTCATCATACAAAATGCCCAGTGCCGTAAAAAAAGCATCAACACTTTTAAGCGACGGACAGTCAGGCTGCAACCCATATGCCCAGACCTGTGGGTCTCCTTGTAGCAAGGAAATCACCATGCCCACCCGCTGAATCTCCGACCCAGAAGACTGGGGCCTAAGCCTGAAATATAGCTTACAGCTCTCCTTGAAACAAAAGAACTGCGAGTGATCTCCGGAAAAACGATCCGGGAGATTTACTTTCGGCTCCTTAACCCCTGAACTTGCCGCTGCTGCTGCGGGAGCTCCGCTAGCGGCCTGCGGGGTGTTCATTTTAATGGACATCTCATTAAATTGTCGAAACAGGACCTGCACCTGATCGACCACCTGTTGCAAAATATTTTGAGGGGTATGCTCTATATTCCCACAAAATTTCAACAGGAGTAAGGCTGCTGAATATGTTACGCACACCAGTGCTAACAGGAGTATACCGGTGTATGACCAGAGAGGGATGCGAAGCAAACGAACTCACAGACAGTATAACATAACATACACAGGAGGTGATGGAATAACTAATAAACACAAAGTGAACGGAGAAGCCCAAAGGCTCAGGAACTGGGTGTCTCCCTAGTGTCAGGAATGCTCAGATGGAATAGAGCGGACAATGAAGCAAGATGTAGTGATTTAACATGTGGAGCACCCGAAATGATGTTGCTAAGAGCAACAGAAAAAAACCCCAAAGGGTTACCAACGGGTGTGGGAATAAACTCCTTGGTCAGAGATAGAAATATAGACACAAGGAGAGTATCCACAATCCTAACCCCCACTTGCAGGGCACAGGTTCAGTTTACTGCCACTAAACTGACACCTGGACGCCCTGCACAGTGAGGGAGGATTAAGCAAGCAGGTCTGAGAGTACAGCCGCAAACCTGCTGGGTTCACAGAATAGCAAAAGAACCCCAGCAGGTTAAACAACTGACTCCAGTCTTACTGCTAGGTCCGGATTGGCAGAATGAAGTACCGAATCCCAAGGCCTATTTGCAGTAAGCAACAAGTAAATACAAAATCACACAGTACTAGCTAACTCTCTGGAACTAACTAACAAACAAAGATTCAGCAGCATTTGCCTAGCCTGAGAGGATGGTTTATATAGCAGGTGCTGTCCACGCCCCACTCAGACCTCACAGACTGTGAGCACAAAACCAGCGCCGGATTCCCTGCCGTGCACAGAGCCTGTAACCACTGCACAGTAAAAATCCGGACCGGAGTATCAGCTGCGCTCAGGTTACTTCGCTAACACTTGCCTCCCGGTTGCCATGGCGACGTGGCAGCACAGAGCAGGAGATCCTAACAGCTTAATGGTCTAGATTGAAAGTGAGTTGGCCCTGACAGACCAGAGGGGTGATTTATCACATTTTGGAGGAGATAAAGTGGAGAAGTTGTTCATAACAAGCAACTAAGAAGTGTGTAAAATGGCAGCTAGAAGCTGTTTGGTTGGCACTTCACCTCTACTTATCATCCCCCAAGTCTGTTTGCAGGAATGTTGGAGAATAACTTGAGAGCAAGAGTAAGAAGCAGTTGGACCTGTAGGAAGCATGTAAGGCGGTTTTGGTGTGGGTTCCTGGACATAGGCTTACCCAATACACCCCATCCACCTTGCCCCCTGCTTCTCTCTCCTGGACATATGTTAACCCAATATACCCCACCTCTTACCCCCTCAATCCTGGATATAAGTTAACCAATTTACACTGCTCCATCCCAGGACATGTGCACTCTGTGCTCTCTCTCTAAAATTCCATGATTTTATTATAACAATGAACAATTCAGACTGGTGCGTCTCTTCAGTCATACAAACTAGAAAATGTGCCTTTAAGTAATGGTAATAATTTCTGCATAGGTACTGTGCATATTTATAACATTTATTCACTAAGGCACTTAATACAAATATTTTGAAACAGGCAATGTAAAAATATACAATTATAACTGTAAATATCAGTAAGAGATTTTTGATATTCCAATTAGTTACACTGTATACACACTGTAAATACTGCTGAGACAATCTTATTGGATCCTGCTGGATTGTCGAGAACAGCTGCAGCCTTCATACACATATGGCCCTTTGGAATAATCAAATTGCTCCAGTTTATTGTCTTGGTCACAGCAAGTGGACAATTGGCAGGGAGAAAGAACAAGCTGCTCTGGGCCCTCCAAGTGGGTAAAACTTTGGTTTTTGGGGTTTCTTCAGCCATATCAATTAGTGGCATACTTGCCTACTTTTGAAAAAGCATTTCAGGGAGACTGTGAAAGTAACACATAGTAACATAGTTTTTGAGGATGAAAAAAGACAATTTGTCCATCAAGTTCAACCTATTTGTGGTCTCCTACACTGTATTATTTTTACGACTAATCTTATCTGCTGTGAATGTCGGCTTTTATGTTTATTCCTCTTTTTTTTTTTTTAACTATAGTGTGTGATCTACCCTCCAAAACCCTGTATATCCTTATCCATTAGGAATTTTTCTAGCCCATTCTTAACAGTACTGACTGAGGGGGTAATTCTGAGTTGATCGCAGCAGGTACTTTGTTAGCAGTTGGGCAAAACCATGTGCACTGCAGGGGGGGCAGATATAACATGTGCAGAGAGAGTTAGATTTGGGTGGAGTGTGTTCAAACTGAAATCTAAAATTCAGTATAAAAATAAAGCAGCCAGTATTTACCCGCACAGAAACAATATAAACCACCCAAATCTAACTCTCCCTGCACATGTTATATCTGCCCCACCTGCAGTGCACATGGTTTTGCCCAACTGCTAACAAAGTTCCTTCTGCGATCAACTCAGAATTACCCCCTGAGTCCGCTAATACTACTCTCTCAGGCAGGGAATTCCAAATACGTACTGGGGGTAATTCTGAGTTGATCGCAGCAAGAATTTTGTTAGCAATTGGGCAAAACCATGCGCACTGCAGGGGAGGCAGTAGAGATGTGCACTTGAAATTTTTCGGGTTTTGTGTTTTGGTTTTGGGTTCGGTTCCGCGGCCGTGTTTTGGGTTCGACCGCGTTTTGGCAAAACCTCACCGAATTTTTTTTGTCGGATTCGGGTGTGTTTTGGATTCGGGTGTTTTTTTCAAAAAACCCTAAAAAACAGCTTAAATCATAGAATTTGGGGGTCATTTTGATCCCAAAGTATTATAAACCTCAAAAACCATAATTTCCACTCATTTTCAGTCTATTCTGAACACCTCACACCTCACAATATTATTTTTAGTCCTAAAATTTGCACCGAGGTCGCTGGATGACTAAGCTAAGCGACCCAAGTGGCCAACACAAACACCTGGCCCATCTTGGAGTGGCACTGCAGTGTCACGCAGGATGGCCCTTCCAAAAAACACTCCCCAAACAGCACATGACGCAAAGAAAAAAAGAGGCGCAATGAGGTAGCTGTGTGAGTAAGCTAAGCGACCCTAGTGGCCGACACAAACACCTGGCCCATCTAGGAGTGTCACTGCAGTGTCACGCAGGATGGCCCTTCCAAAAAACTCTCCCCAAACAGCACATGACGCAAAGAAAAAAAGAGGCGCAATGAGGTAGCTGTGTGAGTAAGCTAAGCGACCCTAGTGGCCGACACAAACACCTGGCCCATCTAGGAGTGGCACTGCAGTGTCACGCAGGATGGCCCTTCCAAAAAACACTCCCCAAACAGCACATGACGCAAAGAAAAAAAGAGGCGCAATGAGGTAGCTGTGTGAGTAAGATAATCGACCCTAGTGGCCGACACAAACACCTGGCCCATCTAGGAGTGGCACTGCAGTGTCACGCAGGATGGCCCTTCCAAAAAACACTCCCCAAACAGCACATGACGCAAAGAAAAAAAGAGGCGCAATGAGGTAGCTGTGTGAGTAAGCTAAGCGACCCTAGTGGCCGACACAAACACCTGGCCCATCTAGGAGTGGCACTGCAGTGTCACGCAGGATGGCCCTTCCAAAAAACACTCCCCAAACAGCACATGACGCAAAGAAAAATAGAGCCGCAATGAGGTAGCTGTGTGAGTAAGCTAAGCGACCCTAGTGGCCGACACAAACACCTGGCCCATCTAGGAGTGGCACTGCAGTGTCACGCAGGATGGCCCTTCCAAAAAAAACTCCCCAAACAGCACATGACGCAAAGAAAAAAAGAGGCGCAATGAGGTAGCTGTGTGAGTAAGATAAGCGACCCTATTGGCCGACACAAACACCTGGCCCATCTAGGAGTGGCACTGCAGTGTCACGCAGGATGGCCCTTCCAAAAAACACTCCCCAAACAGCACATGACGCAAAGAAAAATAGAGGCGCAATGAGGTAGCTGTGTGAGTAAGATAAGCGACCCTAGTGGCCGACACAAACACCTGGCCCATCTAGGAGTGGCACTGCAGTGTCACGCAGGATGGCCCTTCCAAAAAACACTCCCCAAACAGCACATGACGCAAAGAAAAATGAAAGAAAAAAGAGGTGCAAGATGGAATTGTCCTTGGGCCCTCCCACCCACCCTTATGTTGTATAAACAGGACATGCACACTTTAACCAACCCATCATTTCAGTGACAGGGTCTGCCACACGACTGTGACTGAAATGACGGGTTGGTTTGGACCCCCACCAAAAAAGAAGCAATTAATCTCTCCTTGCACAAACTGGCTCTACAGAGGCAAGATGTCCACCTCATCATCATCCTCCGATATATCACCGTGTACATCCCCCTCCTCACAGATTATCAATTCGTCCCCACTGGAATCCACCATCTCAGCTCCCTGTGTACTTTGTGGAGGCAATTGCTGCTGGTCAATGTCTCCACGGAGGAATTGATTATAATTCATTTTAATGAACATCATCTTCTCCACATTTTCTGGAAGTAACCTCGTACGCCGATTGCTGACAAGGTGAGCGGTGGCACTAAACACTCTTTCGGAGTACACACTTGTGGGAGGGCAACTTAGGTAGAATAAAGCCAGTTTGTGCAAGGGCCTCCAAATTGCCTCTTTTTCCTGCCAGTATAAGTACGGACTGTCTGACGTGCCTACTTGGATGCGGTCACTCATATAATCCTCCACCATTCTTTCAATGGGGAGAGAATCATATGCAGTGCCAGTAGACGACATGTCCGTAATCGTTGGCAGGTCCTTCAGTCCGGACCAGATGTCAGCATCAGCAGTCGCTCCAGACTGCCCTGCATCACCGCCAGCGGGTGGGCTCGGAATTCTGAGCCTTTTCCTCGTACCCCCAGTTGCGGGAGAATGTGAAGGAGGAGATGTTGACAGGTCGCGTTCCGCTTGACTTGACAATTTTCTCACCAGCAGGTCTTTGAACCCCAGCAGACTTGTGTCTGCCGGAAAGAGAGATCCAAGGTAGGTTTTAAATCTAGGATCGAGCACGGTGGCCAAAATGTAGTGCTCTGATTTCAACAGATTGACCACCCGTGAATCCTTGTTAAGCGAATTAAGGGCTCCATCCACAAGTCCCACATGCCTAGCGGAATCGCTCTGTGTTAGCTCCTCCTTCAATGTCTCCAGCTTCTTCTGCAAAAGCCTGATGAGGGGAATGACCTGACTCAGGCTGGCAGTGTCTGAACTGACTTCACGTGTGGCAAGTTCAAAGGGCAGCAGAACCTTGCACAACGTTGAAATCATTCTCCACTGCGCTTGAGACAGGTGCATTCCACCTCCTATATCGTGCTCAATTGTATAGGCTTGAATGGCCTTTTGCTGCTCCTCCAACCTCTGAAGCATATATAGGGTTGAATTCCACCTCGTTACCACTTCTTGCTTCAGATGATGGCAGGGCAGGTTCAGGCGTTTTTGGTGGTGCTCCAGTCTTCTGTACGTGGTGCCTGTACGCCGAAAGTGTCCCGCAATTCTTCTGGCCACCGACAGCATCTCTTGCATGCCCCTCTCGTTTTTTAAATAATTCTGCACCACCAAATTCAAGGTATGTGCAAAACATGGCACGTGCTGGAATTTGCCCATATTTAATGCACACACAATATTGCTGGCGTTGTCCGATGCCACAAATCCACAGGAGAGTCCAATTGGGGTAAGCCATTCCGCGATGATCTTCCTCAGTTGCCGTAAGAGGTTTTCAGCTGTGTGCGTATTCTGGAAACCGGTGATACAAAGCGTAGCCTGCCTAGGAAAGAGTTGGCGTTTGCGAGATGCTGCTACTGGTGCCGCCGCTGCTGTTCTTGCGGCGGGAGTCCATACATCTACCCAGTGGGCTGTCACAGTCATATAGTCCTGACCCTGCCCTGCTCCACTTGTCCACATGTCCGTGGTTAAGTGGACATTGGGTACAGCTGCATTTTTTAGGACACTGGTGAGTCTTTTTCTGAGGTCTGTGTACATTTTCGGTATCGCCTGCCTAGAGAAATGGAACCTAGATGGTATTTGGTACCGGGGACACAGTACCTCCAACAAGTCTCTAGTTGGCTCTGCAGTAATGATGGATACCGGAACCACGTTTATCACCACCCAGGATGCCAAGGCCTCAGTTATCCGCTTTGCAGCAGGATGACTGCTGTGATATTTCATCTTCCTCGCAAAGGACTGTTGGACAGTCAATTGCTTGGTGGAAGTAGTAAAAGTGGTCTTACGACTTCCCCTCTGGGATGACCATCGACTCCCAGCAGCAACAACAGCAGCGCCAGCAGCAGTAGGCGTTACACGCAAGGATGCATCGGAGGAATCCCAGGCAGGAGAGGACTCGTCAGAATTGCCAGTGACATGGCCTGCAGGACTATTGGCATTCCTGGGGAAGGAGGAAATTGACACTGAGGGAGTTGGTGGGGTGGTTTGCGTGAGCTTGGTTACAAGAGGAAGGGATTTACTGGTCAGTGGACTGCTTCCGCTGTCGCCCAAAGTTTTTGAACTTGTCACTGACTTATTATGAATGCGCTGCAGGATGTTCCGAGGTGGTTAACGTCCTTACCCCTACTTATTACAGCTTGACAAAGGCAACACACGGCTTGACAAATGTTGTCCGCATTTCTGTTGAAATACTTCCACACCGAAGAGCTGATTTTTTTGGTATTTTCACCAGGCATGTCAATGGCCATATTCCTCCCACGGACAACAGGTGTCTCCCCGGGTGCCTGACTTAAACAAACCACCTCATCATCAGAATCCTCCTTGTCAATTTCCTCCCCAGCGCCAGCAACACCCATATCCTCCTCATCCTGGTGTACTTCAACACTGACATCTTCAATCTGACTATCAGGAACTGGACTGCGGGTGCTCCTTCCAGCACTTGCAGGGGGTGTGCAAATGGTGGAAGGCGCATGCTCTTCACGTCCAGTGTTGGGAAGGTCAGGCATCGCAACCGACACAATTGGACTCTCCTTGTGGATTTGGGATTTCGAAGAACGCACAGTTCTTTGCTGTGCTTTTGCCAGCTTGAGTCTTTTCATTTTTCTAGCGAGAGGCTGAGTGCTTCCATCCTCATGTGAAGCTGAACCACTAGCCATGAACATAGGCCAGGGCCTCAGCGGTTCCTTGCCACTCCGTGTGGTAAATGGCATATTGGCAAGTTTACGCTTCTCCTCCGACAATTTTATTTTAGATTTTTGAGTCCTTTTTTTACTGATCTTTTGTGTTTTGGATTTTACATGCTCTGTACTATGACATTGGGCATCGGCCTTGGCAGACGACGTTGATGGAATTTCATCGTCTCGGCCATGACTAGTGGCAGCAGCTTCAGCACGAGGTGGAAGTCGATCTTGATCTTTCCCTATTTTTGGAACCTCAACATTTTTGTTCTCCATATTTTAATAGGCACAACTAAAAGGCACCTCAGGTAAACAATGGAGATGGATGGATACTAGTATACTTATGGATGGACGAGCGACTGCCGACACAGAGGTAGCTACAGCCGTGGACTACCGTACTGTGTCTGCTGCTAATATAGACTGGATGATAATGAGATAAAAATAAAATATATATATATATATCACACTAGTACTGCAGCCGGACAGGTATATATATTATGTAATGACGGACCTGCTGGACACTGTCTGTCAGCACTGCAGACTCCTAAAGTAAGCTACTAGTATCAAGAAGATAGAAAAAAAAAACCACGGGTAGGTGGTATACAATTATGGATGGACGAGCGACTGCCGACACAGAGGTAGCTACAGCCGTGGACTACCGTACTGTGTCTGCTGCTAATATAGACTGGATGATAATGAGATAAAATTAAAATATATATCACACTAGTACTGCAGCCGGACAGGTATATATATTATGTAATGACGGACCTGCTGGACACTGTCTGTCAGCACTGCAGACTCCTAAAGTAAGCTACTAGTATCAAGAAGATAGAAAAAAAAACCACGGGTAGGTGGTATACAATTATGGATGGACGAGCGACTGCCGACACAGAGGTAGCTACAGCCGTGGACTACCGTACTGTGTCTGCTGCTAATATAGACTGGATGATAATGAGATAAAAATAAAATATATATATATATCACACTAGTACTGCAGCCGGACAGGTATATATATTATGTAATGACGGACCTGCTGGACACTGTCTGTCAGCACTGCAGACTCCTAAAGTAAGCTACTAGTATCAAGAAGATAGAAAAAAAAACCACGGGTAGGTGGTATACAATTATGGATGGACGAGCGACTGCCGACACAGAGGTAGCTACAGCCGTGGACTACCGTACTGTGTCTGCTGCTTATATAGACTGGATGATAATGAGATAAAATTAAAATATATATATATATCACACTAGTACTGCAGCCGGACAGGTATATATATTATGTAATGACGGACCTGCTGGACACTGTCTGTCAGCACTGCAGACTCCTAAAGTAAGCTACTAGTATCAAGAAGATAGAAAAAAAAACCACGGGTAGGTGGTATACAATTATGGATGGACGAGCGACTGCCGACACAGAGGTAGCTACAGCCGTGGACTACCGTACTGTGTCTGCTGCTAATATAGACTGGATGATAATGAGATAAAAATAAAATATATATATATATCACACTAGTACTGCAGCCGGACAGGTATATATATTATGTAATGACGGACCTGCTGGACACTGTCTGTCAGCACTGCAGACTCCTAAAGTAAGCTACTAGTATCAAGAAGATAGAAAAAAAAACCACGGGTAGGTGGTATACAATTATGGATGGACGAGCGACTGCCGACACAGAGGTAGCTACAGCCGTGGACTACCGTACTGTGTCTGCTGCTAATATAGACTGGATGATAATGAGATAAAATTAAAATATATATATATATATATCACACTAGTACTGCAGCCGGACAGGTATATATTATGTAATGACGGACCTGCTGGACAGTGGACACTGTCTGCAGAATGCGTTTATAAAAACACCACACGACGAGTGTTTAACTTTTTCAGGCAGACAATCACAATATACTGGTGGTCAGCAGACAATCACAATATACTGGTGGTCAGTGGTCACTGGTCAGTCACACTGGCAGTGGCACTCTGGCAGCAAAAGTGTGCACTGTACTTAAAATATGTACTCCTGCTATAACTGCTCCCCAGTCTCCCCCACAATTAAGCTGTGTGAGCAGTGAGCACTCAGCACAGTCAGATAATGATATACAGTATTACATATGATGCAGCACACTGGGCTGAGCACAGATATAGTATGTGACTGTGTCACACTGTGTATCGTTTTTTTTTCAGGCAGAGAACGGATTAATTAAACTGGTGGTGGTCACTGGTCACTGGTCACACTATCAGCAAGTAGTACTCCGTCCTAAGCAGACAATCACAATATACTGGTGGTCAGTGTGGTCACTGGTCAGTCACACTGGCAGTGTGGCACTCTGGCAGCAAAAGTGTGCACTGTACTTAAAATATATTATTTATGTACTCCTGCTCTAACTGCTCCCCAGTCTCCCCCACAATTAAGCTGTGTGAGCAGTGAGCACTCAGCACAGTCAGATATACAGTATTACATATGATGATGCAGCACACTGAGGCTGAGCACAGATATGGTATGTGACTGTGTCACACTGTGTATCGTTTTTTTTCAGGCAGAGAACGGATTAATTAAACTGGTGGTCAATGGTCACACTATCAGCAAGTAGTAGTACTCCAGTCCTAATATGCTCCCCACAATTAGTAAATACTAAATAGTGTCTCTAACTCTCTACTCTCTTCTCTATAAACGGAGAGGACGCCAGCCACGTCCTCTCCCTATCAATCTCAATGCACGTGTGAAAATGGCGGCGACGCGCGGCTCCTTATATAGAATCCGAGTCTCGCGATAGAATCCGAGCCTCGTGAGAATCCGACAGCGGGATGATGACGTTCGGGCGCGCTCGGGTTAGCCGAGCAAGGCGGGAAGGTTCGAACCTGCCTCGGACCCGTGTAAAAAGGCTGAAGTTCGGGGGGGTTCGGATTCCGAGGAACCGAACCCGCTCATCACTAGGAGGCAGATATAACAACTGCAGAGAGAGTTAGATTTGGGTGGATTATTTTGTTTCTGTGCACGGTAAATACTGGCTGCTTTATTTTTACACTGCAATTTAGATTTCAGTTTGAACACACCCCACCCAAATCTAACTCTCTCTGCAAATGTTATATCTGCCCCACCTGCAGTGCAAATGGTTTTGCCCAACTGCTTAAAAATTTGTTGCTGCGATCAACTCAGAATTACCCCCATTGTCCTTACTGTGAAGAAACCTTTTCATCTCTGTGTGCAAAATCTCCTCTCCTCTAACCTAAGCGGGTGTCCACGTGTCCTCTGTGTTGATCTCATCAAAAACAGATCCCCCGCAAGCTCTGTAAATTGTCCCCTTATAAATTTGTAAATGTTAATCATGTCCCCCTCTTAATCTCCTCTTTTCCAGTGTGAACATGCCTAGCCTAGCAAGCCTTTCCTCATATTCCAGCGTCTCCATGCCCTTAATCAGTTTGGTCGCCTGCCTCTGAACCTTTTCTAGTTCCAGGATATCCTTTTTGTAGTATGGTGCCCAAAATTGTGCACAGTATTCAAGATGTGGCCTCACTAGGGATTTATATAATGGGAGTATAACACTCTCATCCCTTGCATTAATTCCCCACTTTACGCATGCTAATAACTTGTTAGCCTTCTTTGCTGCAATCCTACTTTGGGTACTACTGCTAAGTTTGTTATCTATGTGAACACCTATCAGCGCGGACATGTACTGCTACATCTGAAAGGAGTGTCATGAAAATGACTTACATTCAAATGTAAATGATCCCCAAAGTTAGTAAGAGCTACTTATTGAAGAAAAGACAAAGATATTTCACAGGATTTGTTTGTGTATTGTGTTTTACAAGAGGTTCCATACACTGTAAGAGACCACAAGAAACCTTATTTAAAATGCATGTAGCCATAGGGCTCATTGTGCCTTAATACAGGGAACTGGCACTTATGATCCATTTTAATGTATATAGCTCTGATTTATTTTTTCCCCAAGAATGTAATAGCTACATAATGGGGATAAGGTGCAATGAGGGAGATTGCTGGACTAGTCAGGGAGTCAGGGAGATTTCTGCTATTTCAGGGAGTCTCCTGCAGAATGAGGGAGGGTAGGCAACTATGATTAGTTGCACACTCTTGAACGTGTTTCAATGCCGAGACATTTGCCTCAGAAGAATTCCAATGTGTTTGCATTGTTCTATGAGAAAATGTTCCCTTCTTTTTACTATTGAGTGTTAGGGAATTAGATTATATTTACATATAAATTGGATTCCTCTAAAGTGAGCTGATCCATTGGTATAGTTTGTTTGTTGCTTATTCTTGATTTTTTTTTTTTCAGTAGTCTATAAATTACTCCTCATGTCTTATTTTCTCACTAGAGCCCAATTTGGATTCCATTTTAAACTAGAGAAAAAATGTCAAACAATTATGTATATATAAAAGATAACAAACAGTCCTTATTCTAATTATAATTCAGATGAAAAGTAAAATGTGCTCATGAAAGTGGAACAGGTCTAGCTTCACAGTGCAGAACATCCACTCACAAGAAATAGAGACATGACATACATGGTCATATGTTCACTATGTGTTTATATTGGTTCCAGGTCTGTGTGCCATGGCTGGAGTGTCTCTTTATGCTCACCGGATAACCACAGAATTCTTTGATCCATCATTCCTGGAGCAGAAGTAAGTTAGTGAATAATGAGATAGGAAACATTCTGGGGGAGATTTATCAAAATTTGAAGTGATATAAAGTGAAGAGAGATAAACAGAGGCGGCTGCAGTGCCAACCATAATGTGCTGCAGGGAACTGTTTAGCACATATAAACATGCATGTTCTGATGTATGTAATATATGTGCTGGCTTGCTCCCCCACGGATAGGCAGCTCTGTGTGCTTCAGGCACCTTGAGGCACCTATGATTCAGCATAAGGAGTCACACTTCTTCTAAGCTCACCCCCAGACTCCTGTAAAACTAGCCAAGTGGCGTACGAGGAAGGGCTTAGGAGTGTGATGCTGAGTTTCGGGTGCCTAAAGCACAAAGCGCTGTCGATCACCGGGGGAACCAGCAAGCACATATATAACATACATCAGAACATGTATGTTCATGTGTGCTAAGTGGCTCTCCCCTGCACTATATGGCTGACGCTGCAGTCTGCTGGAGATAGAGTACTAACCAATAAGCTTGTAACTGTCATTTTGCAGGAGCTGATTGGTTGGTACTTTATCCCTCTCCAAGCTTTGATAAATCTGCCCCACAGTCATTATTTGGAAGGCTTTATAAGAGGTTATTTTTTCCAAACAGGTATGAGCTAGGAGCTGCTCTGTTTATTGGATGGGGAGGATCATCTATTACCATCATCGGAGGTTCCATACTCTGCTTCTCTTTGAATGACAGTATCAAAGAAGCAAGGTATACAAAAAGATGCTCCACTATCTAAATATATGAAATATTCCACAATCTCAATATATGAAAACCTCAATATCTGGATGTGTATAATGTAACATACAATGGTGACAGAAGAGTGCTGGCTCAAGAAACAGAAGGGTGCTGGCTGGGGAGACAGAAAGTTGGCTGGCTAGAGACAGAAAGGGAACTGGCTGGGGTGACAGAAAGGGGCTGATTAGGGAGTCACGGGGGGGGGGGGGGGTGAGACAGAACAGGGAAGGCTGTCTTGTATGCTACCATCTATTTCGCCTCCACTCTCCTGTTATGAATTTACTCCCCTGTCTATATATAAAGACACATATATAGAGCGGCGGAACTACCATTGGTGCAGCAGGTGCATTGCACCAGGGCCCCTGAGTACTAAGGGGCCCACTGCTGCCCGGACCAGCAATTTTGCCCCCCCTGCAGACCAATTTGAGCAACGTCTGGTGAATGGCACAGTGCAGAGAGCAGGGTGGGCCCCATGCCTGAGAGACCTGTCCCTTGTGTGTGCCGGACTGATAGGCATACTACCACCTATCAGTTCTGATGACCACAGCCATATACTGCCTCTAATTAACAGACAGCTATCTGCTGTCTGTGACTTAAAAACAAATCATAACCTGTGTAACTGGCACTGTCAGAGTCTGTCTGACCAAGTGCCTTACTGAGAAAGCAACAAGGGGCCGGGGCCCCTGTCACAGACACTGCAAAGGCCTCTATGTTCCTGCCTTCACCAAGGTATATGCCCCCTGTTCTTCTCACCACTCAGGACATTTTGCTTGTACCCCTGTCACCCACCTTCTTTCCCTGTCATCCCTCTCCCTGTCGGCCTCTGCCGCCCCCTGCCTTACGCGATCACCCTCTGCCTCTCCCTGTTACCCACTGCCATGTGGCATACTGTGAACTTGGGCTGGGATGGAGGAGGAGGGCCCAAATTGTATTTCTCTGACGTCCTAGTGGATGCTGGGAACTCCGTAAGGACCATGGGGAATAGACGGGCTCCGCAGGAGACTGGGCACTCTAAAGAAAAGATTAGGTACTATCTGGTGTGCACTGGCTCCTCCCTCTATGCCCCTCCTCCAGACCTCAGTTAGAATCTGTGCCCGGCCAGAGCTAGGTGCTCCTAGTGGGCTCTCCTGAGCTTGCTAGAAAAGAAAGTATTTGTTAGGTTTTTTTATTTTCAGAGAGCTTCTGCTGGCAACAGACTCACTGCTACGTGGGACTAAGGGGAGAGAAGCAAACCTACCTGCTTGCAGCTAGCTTGTGCTTCTTAGGCTAGTGGACACCATTAGCTCCAGAGGGTTCGAACACAGGCACCTGTCCTCGATCGTCCGTTCCCGGAGCCGCGCCGCCGTCCCCCTCGCAGAGCCAGAAGAACAGAAGCTTGAAGACGACGAAATCGGCGGCTGAAGACTCCTGTCTTCATTAAGGTAGCGCACAGCACCGCAGCTGTGCGCCATTGCTCCCAGCACACTTACACACTCCGCTCACTGTAGGGTGCAGGGCGCTGGGGGTTGGGGGGCGCCCTGGGCAGCAATTGAAGTACCTTTGGCAATAAAAATACATATATACAGTCTGGCACTGTATATATGTAAAAAACCCCGCCATTTTTTTACACAGAAAGCGGGACAGAAGCCCGCCACTGAGGGGGCGGTGCCTTCTTCCTCAGCACACAAGCGACATTTTCTCTTCATAGCTCCGCTGCAAGCAGCTCCCCAGGCTCTCCCTGCAGTATCCAGGTACAAGAAGGGTAAAAAAGAGAGGGGGGGCACATAAATTTAGGTGCAAATAAGACATATAAGGCAGCTATTGGGTAATCACTTATTAAAAGTGAAAATCCCTGTGTTATATAGCGCTGTGGTGTGTGCTGGCATACTCTCTCTCTGTCTCCCCAAGGGACTTTGTGGGGTCCTGTCCTCAGTCTGAGCATTCCCTGTGTGTGTGCGGTGTGTCGGTACGGCTGTGTCAACATGTTTGATGAGGAGGGTTACGTGGAGGCGGAGCAAGGGCAGATAAGTGTGGTGTTGCCTCCGTCGGGGCCGACACCTGATTGGATGGATATGTGGAAGGTCTTAAACGACAATGTAAGCTCCTTACATAAAAGGTTTGATGACGCTGCAGCCTTGGGATAGCCGGGGTCTCAGCCCGCGCCTGCCCAGGCGACTCAGAAACCGTCAGGGGCTCATAAACGCTCTCTATCTCAGATGGTTGACACAGGTGTCGACACAGAGTCCGACTCCAGTGTCGACGATGATGAGGCACGCTTACAGTCTAAAATGACCAAGGCCATCCGATGCATGATTTTTGCAATGAAAGATGTATTACACATTTCTGAGGTTAACCCTGTTACTACCAAGAGGGTTTATATGTTTGGGGAGAAAAAGCAGCCAAAGACTTTTCCCCCATCTGATGAATTAAATGAATTATGTGAAGAAGCGTGGAGTTCCCCTGATAAGAAAGTAGTGATTTCTAAGAGGTTACTGATGGCGTACCCTTTCCCGCCAATGGACAGGTTACGTTAGGAAACATCCCCTAGGGTGGACAAGGCGCTGACACGCTTATCTAAAAAGGTGGCCCTGCCGTCTCAGGATACGGCCGCCCTAAAGGAGCCTGCGGATAGAAAGCAGGAAGCTATCCTGAAGTCTGTGTATACACACTCTGGTACTCTACTGAGACCTGCTATTGCTTCAGCCTGGATGTGTAGTGCTGTAGCAGCATGGACAGATACTCTGTCAGACGACATATATTCCCTCGACAGAAATACTGTTTTGCTAACACTGGGCCATATAAAAGACGTCGTCTTATATATGCGGGATGCCCAGAGGGACATTTGCCTTCTGGGATCTAGAATTAATGCAATGTCCATTTCGCCCAGGAGGGTCTTATGGACTCGGCAATGGACAGGAGATGCTGATTCTAAAAAACACATGGAGGTTTTGCCTTATAAGGGTGAGGAATTGTTTGATGACGGTCTCTCGGACCTCGTGTCCACAGCGACAGCTGGAAAGTCGACTTTCTTGCCTCAGGTTTCCTCACAGCCTAAGAAAGCACCGTATTCTCAAATGCAGTCCTTTCAGGCTCAGAATGGCAAGAGGGTCAGAGGTGCATCCTTTCTTGCCAGAGGCAGGGGTAGAGGAAAGAAGCTGCACCATGCAGCCAGTTCCCAGGAACAAAAGTCCTCCCCTGCTTCCACTAAGTCCACCGCATGACGTTGGGGCTCCACAGGATGAGCCAGGTGCGGTGGGGGCGCGTCTCCGAAACTTCAGCAACCAGTGGGTTCGCTCACAGGTGGATCTCTGGGCTGTACAAATTGTATCTCAGGGATACAAGCTGGAATTCGAAGCGACTCCCCCCCGCCGTTACCTCAAATCAGCCTTGCCAGCTTCCCCCATGGAAAGGGAGGTAGTACTGGCGGCAATTCACAAGCTATACCTCCAGCAAGTGATAATCAGGGTCCCCCTCCTTCAACAGGGAAGGGGTTACTATTCCACAATGTTTGTGGTACCGAAACCGGACGGTTCGGTGAGACCCATTCTGAATTTAAAATCCTTGAACACTTATATAAAGAAATTCAAGTTCAAAATGGAATCGCTCAGAGTGGTTATTGCAAGCCTGGAAGAGGGGGATTTTATGGTGTCTCTGGACATCAAGGATGCTTACTCGCATGTCCCCATTTACCCACCTCACCAGGAGTACCTCAGGTTTGTGGTACAGGACTGTCATTACCAATTCCAGACGTTGCCGTTTGGCCTGTCCACGGCACCGAGAATTTTTAAAAAGGTAATGGCCGAAATGATGATACTCCTTCGGAAGAAGGGGGTTATAGTTATCCCGTACTTGGATGATCTCCTCATAAAGGCGAGGTCCAGAGAGCAGTTGTTGATCAGCGTAGCACTCTCTCAGGAAGTGTTGCAACAGCACGGCTGGATTCTGAATGTTCCAAAGTCGCAGCTGATTCCTACGATGCATCTGCTCTTCTTGGGCATGATTCTGGACACAGAACAGAAGAAGGTGTTTCTCCCGGTGAAGAAGGCCCAGGAATTGGCATCTCTGGTCAGGGACCTCCTGAAACCAAAACAGGTATCGGTGCATCACTGCACGCGAGTCCTGGGAAAGATGGTGGCTTCATACGAAGCCATTCCCTTCGGCAGGTTCCATGCGAGGATCTTTCAGTGGGATCTGTTGGACAAGTGGTCCGGATCGCATCTTCAGATGCATTGGCTGATCACCCTGTCCCCGAGGGCCAGGCTGTCTCTTCTGTGGTGGCTGCAGAGTGCTCACCTTCTCGAGGGCCGCAGGTTCGGCATACAGGACTGGGTCCTGGTGACCACGGATGCAAGCCTCCGAGGATGGGGGACAGTCACTCAGGGAAGAAACTTCCAAGGGCTGTGGTCAATTCTGGAGACTTCTCTACACATAAATATACTGGAACTACGGGCCATTTACAATGCCCTGAGTCAAGCAGAGCCCCTGCTTCGAAACCAACCAGTGCTGATTCAGTCAGACAACATCACGGCGGTCGCCCATGTAAACCGCCAGGGCGGCACAAGAAGCAGGATGGCAATGGCGGAAGCCACAAAGATTCTTCATTGGGCGGAGAATCATGTGCAAGCACTGTCAGCAGTGTTCATTCCGGGAGTGGACAACTGGGAAGCAGACTTCCTCAGCAGACACGACCTCCACCCGGGGGAGTGGGGACTTCATCAAGAAGTCTTTACACAGATTACAAAGCGATGGGAACGGCCACAGGTGGACATGATGGCGTCCCGCCTCAACAAAAAGCTAAAAAGATATTGCGCCAGGTCAAGGGACCCTCAGGCGATAGCTGTGGACGCCCTAGTGACACCGTGGGTGTACCAGTCGGTATATGTGTTTCCTCCTCTTCCTCTCATACCCAAGGTACTGAGAATAGTAAGAAAGAGAGGAATAAGAACAATACTCATCGTTCCGGATTGGCTAAGAAGGACTTGGTACCCAGAACTACAAGAGATGATCACAGAGGACCCATGGCCTCTGCCTCTCAGACAGGACCTGTTGCAACAGGGGCCCTGTCTGTTCCAAGACTTACCGCGGCTGCGTTTGACGGCATGGCGGTTGAACGCCGGATCCTAACGGAAAAGCGTATTCTGGATGAAGTGATTCCTACGCTGATAAGAGCTAGGAAGGATGTGACAGCAAAGCATTATCACCGTATATGGCGAAAATATGTTGCTTGGTGTGAGGCCAGGAAGGCCCCTATAGAGGAATTCCAGCTGGGTCGATTTCTGCACTTCCTACAGTCAGGGGTGACTATGGGCCTAAAATTGGGGTCCATAAAGGTCCAGATTTTGGCCCTATCCATTTTCTTTCAAAAAGAACTGGCTTCACTGCCTGAGGTTCAGACGTTTGTTAAGGGAGTGCTGCATATTCAGCCCACTTTTGTGCCACCAGTGGCACCTTGGGATCTTAACGTTGTGTTGCATTTCCTGAAATCCCACTGGTTTGAGCCACTTAAGACCGTGGAGCTAAAGTATCTCACGTGGAAGGTGGTCATGCTGTTGGCCTTAGCATCAGCTAGGCGTGTGTCAGAATTGGCGGCTTTGTCATGTAAAAGCCCATATCTTCCATATGGACAGGGCAGAATTGAGGACTCGTCCCCAATTTCTCCCAAAGGTGGTATCATCGTTTCATTTGTACCAACCTATTGTGGTGCCTGCGGCTACTCGGGACTTGGAGGACTCCAAGTTACTTGATGTAGTCAAGGCTTGGAAAATCTATGTAGCCAGGACGGCTGGATTCAGGAAAACTGACTCGCTGTTTATCCTGCATGCACCCAACAAGCTGGGTGCTCCTGCTTCAAAGCAAACTATTGCTCGCTGGATCTGTAGCACGATTCAGATGGCTCATTCTGCGGCTGGATTGCCGCATCCAAAATCAGTAAAAGCCCATTCCACAAGGAAGGTGGGCTCTTCTTGGGCGGCTGCCTGAGGGGTCTCGGCTTTACAGCTTTGCCGAGCGGCTACTTGGTCGGGTTCAAACACCTTTGCAAAGTTCTACAAGTTTGATACCCTGGCTGAGGAGGACCTTATGTTTGCTCATTCGGTGCTGCAGAGTCATCCGCACTCTCCCGCCCGTTTGGGAGCTTTGGTATAATCCCCATGGTCCTTACGGAGTTCCCAGCATCCACTAGGACGTCATAGAAAATAAGAATTTACTCACCGGTAATTCTATTTCTCGTAGTCCGTAGTGGATGCTGGGCGCCCGTCCCAAGTGCGGACTTTCTGCAATACGTGTATATAGTTATTGCTTAATAAGGGTTATTGTTATGAGCCATCCGTTGAGTGAGGCTTAGTTGTTGTTCATACTGTTAACTGGTTAAGGTTATCACAAGTTGTACGGTGTGAGTGGTGTGGCTGGTATTTGTCTTACCCTGGATTCCAAAAATCCTTTCCTGGTAATGTCAGCTCTTCCGGGCACAGTTTCCCTAACTGAGGTCTGGAGGAGGGGCATAGAGGATGGAGCCAGTGCACACCAGATAGTACCTAGCCCGTCTATTCCCCATGGTCCCAGCATCTACTACGGACTACGAGAAATAGAATTACCGGTGATTTACGGTGAGTAAATTCTTATTTTTTGCATCTGGGCCCACCACTCACAAGTTCTGCCAGTGCATATATATTGTATATATTATGCATATACTGGCACTACCACCCCCAACCCAAAGTGTGCCAGACAGCAGGCATAAGTAGCTATTCAACACATAGGGGAAGTTAGGATTAAGGAGACTATACATATATATATTTTTCATTTATAACACTTACTATATGTTGATTACCATTCATTGAATCTTGTATGTCAACCGTTTAGGTGGATAATTAAATCATTTACAATCATAATGCATTATACGCAAAATAATTAGCATGCATTATAGGCAAAATAATTTACATATATGCAAATTATTTTGCCTATAATTCATTATGACTGTAAATAATGTAATGTTTGCACTGGTGATTAGCACATAATAAGTATTATAAATGAAACATATATTTAAAAAAACTTAGTCTCCTTAATCCTAAAAGTGTATTATTACCATTATTATGATGATGATGATGATGATTATTATTATCATCCTTTATATAGCAACACAAGGGTTCCGCAGCGCCCATTTACAGAGTACATAAACAAAATAATCAAAACAGGAAAACAGCGACTTACAGTTGAAGACAATATAGGACAAGTACAGGGTAAATAAACATAGCTACATCAGCAGATGACACTGACATAAGTATCAGGGTGGCAGAAAACTGCGGGATTTGGTGCAGTTGAAGACGTTTTAATTAAGCGAAGGATAAGCACATGAGGACAAGGACCCTGCTCGTGAGAGCTTACATTCTGAAGTGGAGGGGCAGACAGACAGGGGTGACACAGATGGGGTAAACATTCAGCATGGAACAGAGGGTTAAGATGAGATGAGGCTGGGTTTGGTGGAGAAGTGGATCCTCAGGGCCCGATTGAAGATTTGTAGAGAGGTGGAGAGTCTGAGGAGGGGGGGAGAGAATTCCAGACAAATGGAGCAACACGTGAGAAATCGGGGAGCTAGATGTGGGAGAAAGTAATCAGTAGGCAGGAGAGGTGGTGTGCATTAGCTGAGCGAAGATGACGGGTGGGAGTGTAGAGGGAGATAAGGTCAGAGATGTAAATGGGAGAGGAGTGGGTGAGGGCTTTGTAATACCCCTTTTCCACTAGCTTAAAAAACATGGATAAATGTACGGGGGCACGCATTTACCCGTGTTTTTTGCTAGGGGGAAAAGGGTCAACCCAGATCAACCCGGTTCAACCCGGTAAGCTGTGCAGTTTCAAAGGAAGCCATGTCGATGCATCACGGCTCCAGTTTACAGTCTATGGAAGGGCGGCGCTGGGAGATCATGTGATCTCCCAGCGCCGCTCCTGCCGCATTGCCAGCAGTGTCACCAACCCGGCACACTTTAGTAAATATACCCCTTTGTCTGTTAAATAAGGACCTAGCAAAGGGAAGGTGTCCCCTGAAGAAATAGATTCCTTCCACCATAGGGCCTAATTCAGACTTGATCGCAGCAGAGCAAAATTTTGCACAGCTACGATCAGTTACTCAGACATGCGGAAAAATGCCCAGCACAGGGCTAGTCCGCCCAACATGTCTGGCTCTGCCCCGCCGCACAAGTACAAAAGTATTGCACAGCAGCGATGCTTTTGTGCTTGACGAGTAGCTCCCTACCAGCGCAGCTCCTGCGCGCTGGCAGGAAGCTACTCATCACTGTCTGGGTCGCAACACCTGCGTGTGACGTCACACAGCCGCCGTGGCCCACCCCCCACACGGTCCGGGCACACGTGCATTGCCGGACCGCACCCTAAACAAGCAGCCAAATGCCGCCGGCCTGCCCTCTCCCGCCCAACGACCACTTCTGCCTGTCAATCAGGCAGATGCAATCACAGGGCTGAGATGGCCATCATAGTGCGCCGGTATATGCGCAGTTCAGACCTGATCGGCTGCTGTACAAAAACGCACAGCAGCCGATCAGGTCTGAATTAGGCCCATAGATGGAAAATGCAAAGCTTACATCACTATCACTGGAGTCTGAAACCAGGACACCTTTCTTTAAATGTCACATATTGTATGTATTTATATTTAGGCTATTTTTTATTTCTCTTTTTAAAACTATTTTCTTTTATAGGATACGTTATTCTTATAATGGAGTAACATCTGTGAAGTCAGCACGTACAAATCATCAAGACTATAATAATAGCCGAAAGGCACAGAGAGGATTGCCTAGACACTTTGACAAGAATGCCTACGTGTGACAGTAGTGACAATGGTGGTCTATATCAAAGCTGGAAAATCTGCCAACCTCTGTATCCAACTGATGGGTTGGACCCAATTACGACACTTGACCTCCTATGTGCCGCATGTGCACCATGCACTATGCCAGCTTCTCCCCAGTAACAAGGACAGTTTTTACAGACATAATTTGATGCTAATCCCTTTTTACCAAAGCCAGACATCTGACAACCACATTAAATGAAGAAGGCTCTAAATGAAGAGGAAAAACAATATTTTTTATTCAATACCCCCTATCAGAAGAGACTCCTGTAATATCACTGATATTATGCATGTTCCATGAGATTTAGAAGTAGATTAATGAATAATTCAGCAACTGAAAGATAGTAGATAGCAGATAAAGCAAAAAAAATAGACATGTCGACTAAAGGCCCGTACACACTGGCCGATATATGGCCCGTTCTATTGAATGGCCGATATATCGCGGGTCCATCGCCAGTGTGTACGGGCAATATGTCTGTGAACTCCACCATTCACAGACATATCACATCGGCCCTGCAGCACAGCCGATGGTCAATATACAGTATGTACCGATATATTGGCGCATCGCTGTGTGTGCACAGGCAACCAGCCGACCACCCGTACACAAGCTGCTGCAGCCGGCGGTGATTGACAGCTGAACTGGCCGTGCGTGTATAGATATATCTGCAGATCAATTGAGCTGCAGATATATCTATCAGTGTGTACCCACCATAGGACTTTGCTATAAATTACTATGCGTTGAACACACAATACACCTAAATTTAGAATACACCTGAATTTATAATTCACCCAAATTTATAATTCACCCAAAGACAGGTATGTGGACTCAGGGCAAGACTGCCCATCTGGCACTTCTAGCATATGCCGGTCACACAGGGAGCCGGGAAAGCCGTGCGCAGCTTCTGGCTCTCCATTTTGCCCCCCCCCCCCCCTTCCACCCGAAGTGCCTGTTTTAAAGAAATATGGGGGCGTGCTGCGAGTCCACGCCTTCCTGACTCACAGCAAGCCCCCGTGAACAGTGTCTCCGCACCCCTTTACCCATGCGTACACAAATGCCAGGGCCAAAAAGTGGCCCCAGTCAGTGGCCCCCTGTGTAGACTACTGTATGGGAGTTTATAAAGAAATGTAATTTGTATATTTTATCTGCCTGTGATATTAAATAATATAGCAATTAAAAGTTCAGCTGTTTTGTATAATAAACCTATTGTTGTTTTTATATATATATATATATATATATATATATATATATATATATTTTAATGATAATTCTCCTTCAAATGGATGAACTGGTGGGGATGTAGATCCCACGAGGTGAATTTTTCTGTTAAATCTGGTCATATGTAAATTAATTAATTGTGAGCTCAAAGTGCAAGTATGAAGGAACAACGTTCAAAGGGCCTAATTACTATTTGTATGCAAACCCGATGGATTGTGTACAAATGCGATGTATGGAGGTCTGCGCAGGTGCAAGACCCGTACTGTGCATGTGAATAACAGGCCTTGTGATATTGCTTGCTGCCCTGTCAGCCGCAGCATGCAATTGGGATGCGGGGAACGCACCTGGGGCATTTCTCAAAACAGAGGGCATGCCGCCCCGTTTGGAGGGCGGGACGACTCCCGGGTCTGTGTTATCAGATGAAGACTTCCTGGACCCTGGTGACCAGATCCTATGGCCATCCTGAGTAAAGGGCCCCATACACTAGAACGATATGTCTGAGGCTGAAGTCTGGGCGATTTCCCTTGAACTCTCCCGGGAGCTTCCATACGATTCCAAACGATTTGGTACAATTTGACTTTTTTTTTGCATGTGATATATTGCCTGCGATATGTCACGTGGCGACATATCGCAGGCGATTTATCGCAATGCATTCACAGGTACCATAAGATATATCTGATGGGCTGGATTAGGGTGCTAGGGGGCTGGCCCAAAGGCAAATTAACTAGCAGCAGCCATTAGCCCAGTGGACACTGCACCTATACAATATGTGATTGGCTGGATTGGTGCTGGGGGGGTGGGCCAAATAGGCATATAAATATAAATAGCAGCAGCCATTTTATACATGTGCACACTGCTGATCTGTGATAAGTGAGGCTGGTTTATACCTTCCGAGCATTCTACATTGCTAATGCGCTTTGCTTTGTTTGGCTTGTTTCAACAAAGTGCTATACCCTACTTTGTGATGGATTCCTACAGGTATCAACTTCTGTTAGCCTATGGCTATATGAAGCTGAATCGTGACAGGGATCTGAAATGGAAGAGGGTTTGGAGTGGCTGTTGAAGAGTGGAACTTCCTCTCATATGAGATTAGGGAGAACAACCCCGAGGACTATTAGAACTACCTGCAAATGGATGATGCTACCTCCCAGGAGTTGCTGGGCCTTGTGACTCCCTACATTGAGAGGTAGGACACCAAGATGCGGAGGGCCATCACTGCTGAGGAGAAGCTGACAGCTACGCTGAGGTTCCTGGCTACAGGGTGGTCATTGGAGGACATGAAGTTCGGGACCCTCATCTCCCCCCAGGCTTTGGGTTGGATAATCCCTGATACCTGCAAGGCCATTGTGAAGGTGCTACGGGACCAGTATTTAAAGGTAAATAAAATACACACCACACCTGTTTAGTTACTTTTAAACTGTTTATAGGAAAAAAGTGTTTTTTGTTTTTTAAACCAACTGCAAATTTATGCAATTATTTGTCAACATGGCACATAGAACTTTGGCCCTCATTCCGAGTTGATCGCTCGCTAGCTACTTTTAGCAGCCGTGCAAACGCATAGTCGCCGCCCACGGGGAAGTGTATTTTCGCTTTGCAAGTGTGCGAACGCCTGTGCAGCCTCGCAGCAGCAAACACATTTTGTGCAAAACAAGACCAGCCCTGTAGTTACTTATCCTGTGCGATGATTGCTGCGATGAGTGACACGGTAATGATGTCAGATACCCACCCAGCAAACGCCTGGCCACGCCTGCGTTTTTCCAAACACTCCCAGAAAACGGTCAGTTGCCACCCAGAAACTCCCACTTCCTGTCAATTTACTTGCGTTCGGCTGTGCAATTGGAATTGTTGCTAGAACCAGTGCAAAACCACAAAGGACTTCGTACCCGTACGACGCACGTGCGCATTGCGGTGCATACGCATGTGCAGATTAGCCTTTTTATCACTGATCGCTACGCAGCGAACAATGGCAGCTAGCGATCGACTCGGAATGACCCCCTTTATGCAATTAGTTGTCAACATGGCACATAAAAATGTAAAAAAACACAGCATATCACAATTCAGATATATCTTCTATATAATTGCCCAGATCTGTCACTCTGTGACTGTGTGGATAACACTGGGAGTGGCTAGGAGCTCTCATTGGGTTAGCAGCAGGTCTATCACATCCAGTCCACACAGGTTACATCCAATGGGAGGCTCTGCCCTTTGTTGGCTGCTGTGTGTTCCCAGAGGATTAACAATGGGGCTGATGGAGCTGCACCTCCAGCTCCACACCCCAAAATAGGCTCACTGCATCTGCAGCAACATACCCTCCAACAATTTACACATAAAAATCGGGACAAATTCAAAAAGGGGGCGTGACCACGGGTACAGTGGCGTGGCCACGCCCCTTTTCCCTATACTTTTAATGGAAGTTTGGACAGCCAAAAATCAGTACAGACCATAAAAAAAAGGTCCTGTACCTGCCAAAAAGGTCAACTTGGAGGGAGTGCCACTGCATCTGCAGAAAGTCTCTGCGCTGTAGATAGGGAAAAAAAAAACCTTTTACTGCAGCATCCTATGGGGGTCATAGTGACCTGATAACTCGCTGCAGTTCATGGCAACGCAGCAATCAGGTCAGAACTGTGCATGGCCATTCAGCCGACAGCTGTCGTTGCCTAGCGATCGCCTCTGCCTGATTGACAGTCAGAGGTGGTCACTGGGCGGGAGGGGGGGCACAGGAGCTGCACTGGCTGGGAGTTACTCTTCAAGTACAAATGCATCGCCGCTGTGCGATGCTTTTGTACTTGTGCGGGGGGGGGGGCTTGACATGCGGGGTGGACTAGCCCTGTGCTGGGCATCCCCCCGCATGTCAGTGTAAGTGATCGTAGCTGTGCTAAATTTAGCACAGCTACGATCAGGTCAGAATGACTCCCTATGGCCTGCTGCCAGTCCGCCTGCCCCCTCCGGCATCAACAATCGCCACTCCCTAACCGCAGTGCAGGTGGAACAAAAGCTGCTGTGGCCACCGGCATAGATGTGTATGAAAGCAGCACAGCAGAAGGCTTTCATAACCCTCCCTGAGCCGCATACTCTCTGAGCCCCGGAGCCTCCTCTGCACGTGATGTCACAGAAGTGCCTCCCCACCACAGCCGCGCCCAGATCCCCAGAGGCCCTGACTCCGCAACACAGCACTTGGGCTGCCAGCCTGGAAGCCCCGAGATGGCTAATGTAACAGACAGAGTGGGTGATATCACGGAGGGTAATGTCTGGACGCTGAATCAATGTAAAAGGTGACAGTGCTGTGCAGTGCAGTGGGTGTGCAGTGTCACTGACAATGCACAGCACTCTCACCTTTTACATTGATTCAGCGAGTCAGTCAGTTCTGCCAGCCAGTCACTATTGTTAGGGCCAGTGTACCAACGCACCGCATTACAGGGAAGTAGACGCACTAAATAAACTGTGGCTCCCAGAAGCCCTTAGCACCGAAGCATTCCGGCGCTAAGGCCTGCTGGGAGCTGTCGTTTATTAAGTTCATCTTCCCTGTAATGTGGGGTGTTGGGACACCAGAGCTAACAATAGTGATTGGCTGCTGTGCGAGAGCCACTGCCAAAGGGAGGACAGCAGCTTAGCTGCTTCCAGGAGGAGAAGCAGGAGAAACATTACCTGCCACTCCCCCACTCGCAGTACCTCCGGGCCCCATCCACGGCACCCCCACCACCACCACCCACGGTGGCTCTGGACCCCTCTCCCACCCACAGCACCCCTGCACCTGCCCCTACCCCACCCACAGTGGCTAAGGACCCCCACCCGCAGAACCCACCCCTCCCCCACCACCACATCAGCCCCTCCCCCACCCGAGCCACCCACGGACCCCCTCCCTCATCCGCATCTCCCCCGCACCCGCCACTTCCCCAACCACTGCACCTACTAGGTGATTCATCAGGCCCTATGTGCACTGTTCACGCCGTTGCAAGGGGCTACGAACCCTTAACCATCGCACGCCCTTTGTCGTGCAATATTTAACCATACTCCATATAATACAAATATTGCATGCCACAAGGGAATGCAAGGGTCAAGGGGGCATAGCCCCTTACGACAGTGTGAAGAGCGCCCGTAGGGCGCAATGAATCACCTAGTATGAGTGTATATATATATATATATATATATAAATGTAATAATTAAAAGGATTAAATAATAGATTATTTTACTTTTCATTCCCAATAAATATGGGGCGGTACTTTCACTCCTAAAATGGAGGGCTATATGGTGTTTTGGGCACAGATTTGATTGGGAGATTACACACATGCTGTAAAGTGCAGAATGAATGGTACCAGACCCATTATCATGCACCTACAGCATGCGTGTATCCTACCCCAAAAATCTGGGCCCAAAACACCATATAGCCTTTACCGCACCATATTTATTGGGAATTATTAGATGCCTACAAATGTTCAAACTGGGGCATGTCCTCCTCTGCCTCCAGCATAGCAGAGTATATGGCTGGGGAGCAGGTGGGTGGGGGAGTAGGCTGTGGTTGGGTGGGCGGAATGAGATCGGGTTGGGTGGGTGGAATAGGATGAGATTAGGTGGGAGGAAGAGAGAGAGGACGGCGGTCTTCGTGAAGTTTAGATTTGCGTGCTTTATTCAGCATTTTGAGACACCTGGGGGTAGTTTGCGCATAGAAGATGCCATAAAATCCCCAAAATTGGAGTAGTGGTTGAAGGGGGGGGCACGCAAGTCTTGCCTTTATCTCCTCAAATATTATGTCTTCGCCCTCATGGGCGGTGATCTTTTTTTGGGGGACTCTCTTTCGGGGGCGTGGCGGAGGTGCTGGTGATGCAGAGGTATCCGGGGTAGCGGGTGTTTCAGGGGTAGGAAGTTCGGGCTGTGATTCCTCTGTATCAAGGTTGAGGCTCAGGTCTGGGGTGAGTGGAATCTCCACACTTGTATTCTGTAGTAGATTTAAAAAAAACACTGTTTAAATACATGTTTTATAATTTTTTATTTCTATTTTTTTTTATAGCTCCCAGCAAGTACATCTGAATGGCAAGCCGTGGAAGAGGAGTTTGCCACCACCTGGCATTTCTTGAACTGTGGTGGAGCGATAGATGGTAAGCATCAATCCTCCTGCAAACAGCAGCTCCCTTTATTATAATTATAAAGGGTATTTCAGCATCATGCTAATGGCAGTGGTGAATGCCAAGTATGAATTCATATTTATTGACGTTGGCAAAAACGGTTGTGCATCAGACGGTGGCTTGCTGAAGAATACCACCTTCTACGAGCAGCTCACCACGAAGACCCTGAACTTGCCATCTAGGGAGCAAAGCAATTACGGCCTCAATTTTGTTTTCGTGGCTGATGAGGCATTCGCACTCCACGAGAACATTATGAAGCCGTACCCCCAAAGGCAGCTGACAAGGGAGAAGCGCATCTACAATGTTAGGCTATCCCAGGCATGACGAATTGTAGAGAACACTTTTGGGATCCTGTCTAGCCGCTTCTACATATTCCTTACGGCTATCATTTTGCAGGTGGAGAAGATTGATTGGGTGGTGACTGCGTGCTGTATCCTGCATAACTATTTGCACAGCAAAACTACCCAGTATAGGACACAGCCCATAGGAGCGCCAGGAGACCCAGACCCTGAACACCTAGAGGAGACTTCACCATTTCCCTCTGTGGAGCCACCTCCACTCCATTCTAGGACGAATCTACAGGCAAAACAAGTCAGGGATGAGTACCTGGCCTATTTTAACGGGATGGGTGCAGTGGATTGGCAGGAGGCCCACATTTAATTAGTGTACTGTGCTGGACTGATGGTGGAACTTTGATAAACTTAAACTTATTTTTAAAAATATGCATACAGATGCCGACAGCGATGGCTCACCGTCTTCAGGCTCTGGTGTGTCAGTTCGAGGGAGGGAGGTGAAATCTGGGGGTATATTTACTAAGCTCCAGATTTTGCGTTTTTTGTTCAACGTGTCATCTCGTGAATTTACTAAACTCAAATCTCGGCAGTGATGAGTGCATTCGTATTTTTTTTGAGGGCAGAGAAAAAAATACGAATGAATACACCATTGGTCAAACATGCCTGTTATTTTATACAACTCGGTAATTTACTAACAATTCCTATTCACAATCACTGCCGGCAATAGCCAAACACTGCCGGTAAATGTTACAAATTGTAAAAAAAAGCAGTTTTCAAATAGACCTGCTTTTTTTATCCGTATTCTGATAGGCATGCACGGATCAGTGAGATCCGTGCAAGCTTATCAGTGGGAAGGGGTGTGAATGGGTTAAAATTCCCCCCAAAAATTGCGTGGAGTCCCCCTTCCTAAGCATAACCAGCCTCGGGCTCTTTGAGCAGGTCCTGGTTGTAAAAATAAAGGGGAAAAATGAATAGTTTCCCCCCATATTTAAACAACCAGCACCGGGCTCTTCGCCTGGTCCTGGTGCAAAAAATACGGGGGACAAAAGACGTAGGGGTCCCCCGTATTTTTAACACCAGCAGCGGGCTCCACTAGTCAGAGAGATAATGCCACAGCTGGGGGACACTTTTATATAGGTCCCTGCGGCCGTGGCATTACCCCCCCCCCAACTAGTCACACCTGGCCGGGGTACCCTGGAGGAGTGGGGACCCCTTAAATCAAGGGGTCCCCCCTCCAGCCACCCAAGGGCCAGGGGTGAAGCCCGAGGCTGTTCCCCCCAAACCGTGGGTGGTGGATGGGAGGCTGATAGCCATAGTGTAAAAATAAAGAATATTGTTATTTTGTAGATGAACTACAAGTCCTAGCAAGCCTCCTCCACAAGCTGGTACTTGGAGAACCACAAGTACCAGCATGCGGGAGAATAACGGGCCCACTGGTACCTGTAGTTCTACTACAAAAAAAAATACCCCCAAAAAACACAAGACACACACCGTGATAGTACAACTTTAATTTACATACATGCACACTTACACATACTTACCTATGTTGACACGGAGCCCCTCGGTCCTCTTCTCCAGTAGAATCCCGGGGTACCTGTAAATAAAAAATATACTTACAAACAATCCTGTGTAGATCGGTCCTCTTCTTTAAGTTTGTAATCCAGGGACTTGTTAAAATAAAAAAACTAACAACCCGAACCACGAACTGAAAGGGGTCCCATGTTTACACATGGAACCCCTTTCCCCGACTGGCGGGACCCCCCGTGACTCCTGTCAGTGAAGGTCCCGCCAGCCAATCAGGGAGCGCCACATCATGGCACTCTCCTAATTGGCTGTGCGCTCCTGCACTGTCAATCAGAGGTGACCCTAATTAACTCGCAGTTAACTGCAGACTGCAAAGTTCCCATCATTGGTTACAATGAAGTGCCGCTATGCTACATTGTAACCAGTGCGCTCCTCTCATTGACAGTGCAGGAGTGCACAGCCAATCAAGAGAGTGCCATGACGAGGAGCTCCCTGATTGGCTGGCGGGACCTTCACTGACAGGAGTCATGGGGGGTCCCGCCAGTCGGGGGAAAGGGGTCCCATGTGTAAACATGGGACCCCTTTCAGTTCGTGGTTCGGGTTGTTAATTTTTTTATTTTAACAAGTCCCTGGATTACAAACTTAAAGAAGAGGACCAATCTACACAGGATTGTTTGTAAGTATATTTTTTATTTACAGGTACCCCGGGATTCTACTGGAGAAGAGGACCGAGGGGCTCCGTGTCAACATAGGTAAGTATGTGTGTGTGTGTAAGTGTGCATGCATGTAAATTAAAGTTGTTCTATCAGAGAAGTTTGTATCTGGCGCCCTGCCTGTCTGGATATCTTTTGTGGCAGCAAGGTTGTGAAAGAGGTAAACCCACACCTCTAAGGGTATACACAATAGAAATAAACAACCGCGCCTGATTAAGTTACGAGATGCATACCCAAATACTTGTCATAAATATATTGTCAATTCTGAATATTTAGTATATAGCCCAGTTGTCAATGAAAATGATATCTTACACAATGTGTTCTTTTTGGGGATTTTAATCAGAAAAATTATGTATTAAAATCTTTTTGGTTATTGCATACATATAAAAGTATGATGCAAAGTATAAGAGAGAGGAAGGGGGGGGGGGAGAAAGGGGGGGGGAATGGAGGAGGGAGACAAACACGGGAAACGAATAAATGAGAGGATGAAAACAGTTGCTGCAGTGTTCAGGGGGAGAAAAATCTAGATGTTCTGATTTGTTTGGGAAAATTGTAAACACTGCAGTGATCAGTCTGTGATGCACTCAGATCGGTGGCGTCCCACCTCTGTAGTACTAATGTCCTTCTGGATGTCTTGTGAGCTCAGTGCCGATGAGGTAGTGTGTACAAGTGTACTTTTGAGGTTGCAGAATATGGGGTACCCCTGGTGACCTGCTGGCAATTTAGGATAAGATTGGGGCTGGTACTGTGGTAATTAGGACTCCGGACGCACCGTTATCCCTTGCGCCCCGATCAGCCGCGGTGTCGCTCTGAAAAGCGCACCGTGGTTCTCAGGGCAGCTGGGATGCAGTCACCGTCTTGGAGAGAGAGAGAAGGGAAATGCTTCCAGCCCTGTTCGGCTGTCCGCCTTGCCTTCTCCTCTCCTACGGGGTCCCTTACCTCGTTCCCTCAGCTCCGTCTTTCCTCTTCTTGCCCGCAGCGTCTCGCTTCTCCTTGGTAACCTCTCTTCCTTCCGGGTCGGTCCAGTCACGTGACCACAGCAGCGGCTCTCTCGGTATGCTGCCCCCTCGCTCGTTCTCTGCTTCCTCTCCTTCTCCACGGCTCTGTCTATGTCTTTTGTGCAGTCAGCATGTGCTGGTTCCCTTTTTAAAAGCCTGAGAGGCAGTGGGTGGGGTGCTAATCCAGAGATGAGGGTGTGCCAAGCCCTCAGGTGTCACACCCTCATCTCTGGAGAACGAGCGAGGGGACAGCATACCGAGAGAGCCGCTGCTGTGGTGACTGCATCCCAGCTGCCCTGAGAACCACGGTGCGCTTTTCAGAGCGACACCGCGGCTGATCGGGGCGCAAGGGATAACGGTGCGTCCGGAGTCCTAATTACCACAGTACCAGCCCCAATCTTATCCTAAATTGCCAGCAGGTCACCAGGGGTACCCCATATTCTGCAACCTCAAAAGGACACTTGTACACACTACTTCATCGGCACTGAGCTCACAAGACATCCAGAAGGACATTAGTACTACAGAGGTGGGACGCCACCGATCTGAGTGCATCACAGACTGATCACTGCAGTGTTTATAATTTTCCCAAACAAATCAGAACATCTAGATTTTTCTCCCCCTGAACACTGCAGCAACTGTTTTCATCCTCTCATTTATTCGTTTCCCGTGTTTGTCTCCCTCCTCCATTCCCCCCCCTTTCTCCCCCCCCCTTCCTCTCTCTTATACTTTGCATCATCTCCTATATAATAGCCCTGTGATTCTGTGCCTGGGTTTCTAACGCTGGGCGTGGCTAGGAGCTCCCATTGCGTTAGTGGCAGGTCTATCACACCCAGCCCACAGCTGATTGGCCGAGAAACGCCCTCCCACACAGGTTACATCCAATGGGAGGCTCTGCCCTTTGCCTGCTGTGTTTTCACAGAGCAGGATTAGCAATGGGACTGATGGAGCTGCAGCTCCAGCCCCACAACCCAAAATAGTCCCACTGCATCTGCAGCAACACACCCTCCAACAATTTACACATAAACATTGATGCAAATTCGAAAAGGGGGCGTGGCCACGAGTACAGCTGCGTGGCCACGCCCCTTTTCCTATACTTTCAATGGAAGCTTGGAGAGTCAAAAAACGGTACACACCATAAAAAAAAAGGTCCTGTACCTGCCAAAAAGGTGCAGCTGGAGGGTATGCCACTGCATCTGCAGCAAGTCTCTGCGCTGTAGATAGGGGAAAAAACAATCCTTTTACTGCAGCGTCCTATGGGGGTCATTCCAAGTTGATCGCTAGCTGCATTCGTTCGCTGTGCAGCGATCAGACAAAAACTCGGCACTTCTGCGCATGCATATGCAGCGCAATGCGCACGTGTGGCTTACTATTACAACAAACAATGTAGTTTTACACAGGGTCTAGCGATGATGCTTTTCAGTCGCGTAGGCAGCCGCAGAGTGATTGACAGGAAGAGGGCATTTCTGGGTGTCAACTGACCGTTTTCAGGGAGTGTTCGGAAAAACGCAGGCATGGCTGGCCGAACGCAGGGCGTGTTCATGACGTCAAATCAGGAACTGAATGGTCTGAAGTGATCGCAAGCGCCGAGTAGGTCTGAAGCTGCTCTGAAACTGCACAAAAATTTTTTATAGCCGCTCTCCGATCCCTTCGTTCCCACTTCTGCAAAGCTAAAATACACTCCCACTGGGCGGCGGCATAGCGTTTGCACGCCTGCTGAAAACTGCTAGCGAGCGATCAACTCGGAATGACCACCAATGTCTTGCTGCCAGTCCACCTGCCCCCTCCGGCATCAACAATCCCCACTCCCTAGCCGCACCACTGGTGGAACAAAAGCTGCTGCGGCCACTGGCATAGATGTGTATGAAAGCGGCGCAGCGGAAGACATTCATAGGCCTCCCTGCGCCGCATACTCTCTGAGCCCCAGAGCCTGCTCTGCGTGTGATGTCACAGAAGTGCCTCCCCACCACAGCCGCACCCAGATGCCCAGAGGCCCTGACTCCGCAACACAGCACCTGGCCTGCCGGCCTGGAAGCCCCGAGATGGTTAATGTAGCGGATAGAGAGGGTGATATCGCGGAGGGTAATGTCTGGACGCTGAATCAATGTAAAAGGTGACAGTGCTGTGCACTGCAGTGGGTGTGCAGTCAGGGCCGTTGCTAGAGTGTTCAGCGCCCCCCTGCAAACTATAAATTTGCACCCTCGCATACTTTACAAACGCACAGCGCACATAATGACCCCTGTAGCAGAGACACTTACACATGTAATGCCCCATGTACCAGAGACGCATACACATGTAATGCCCCCTGAACCAGTGACGCTTACACATGTCACGCCCCCCCCCGTACCAGTGACGCTTACACAAGTAACACCCCCTGTAGCAGTGACAATTACACACGTAATGCCTCCTGTAGCAATGATGCTTACACACGTAACGCCCTCTGTACCAGTGCCGCTTAGACACGTAAGGCCCCCTGTACCAGTGCCTCTTACACACGCAACGCCCACTGTACCAGTGACGCTTACACACGTAACGCCCCCTGTACCAGTGACGCTTACACACGTAACACCCCCTATACCAGTGACGCTTACACACGTAATGCCCCCTCCCCCAGCACCGTTTACACACATAACGCCCTCTGTACCAGTGCCGCTTACACACGTAACGCCCCCTGTAGCAGTGCTGCTTACACACGTAACGCCCCCTGTACCAGTGTCGCGTATACACGTAACGCCCCCTGTACCAGTAACACTTACACACATTATGCAGCAGTCACACATACATGCAATAGCTCCGGACCCCCTCCCCCACCCGCAGCGACCCCGCACCCGTACCTCCCACCACACCACCCCATCCACCCCTCCCCCACCTGGGGCAACCCCGCAACTGCTCCTCCCCCACCCGCAGCGCCTCCGGACCACCACCCACGCACCCTTCCCCACCTGCGGCACCACCGCAACCTCCCGTGGCACCCCAGGATCCCATCCGCCTCTTCCCCGCACCCCCTACTCCCCCAACCAAAGCACCTACTAGGTGATTCACCAGGCCCTGCATGCGCTGATCACGCCGTTGCAAGGGGCTTCCACCCCTTAACCATTGCACACCCTTTGTCCGTGCAATATTTAACCACTCACACAATTATGCTTGGAGGTAATACTCCATATAATAAAAATATTGCACGCCACAAGGGTGTGCAAGGGTTAAGGGGGCGTAGCCCCTTACGACGGTGTGAAGAGCGCCCGTAGGGCGCGATGAATCACCTAGTACTTTTATATGTATGCAATAACCAAAAAGATTTTAATACATCATTTTTCTGATTAAAATCCCCAAAAAGAACACATTGTGTAAGATATCATTTTCATTGACAACTGGGCTATATACTTAATGGCCCTCATTCCGAGTCGTTCGCTCGGTATTTTTCATCGCAACGCAATGAAAATCCGCTTAGTACGCATGCGAAATATTCGCACTGCGACTGCGCCAAGTAATTTAACAATGAAGATAGTATTTTTACTCACGGCTTTTTCATCGCTCCGGCGATCGTAATGTGATTGACAGGAAATGGGTGTTACTGGGCGGAAACACGGCGTTTTATGGGCGTGTGGTTGAAAACGCTACCGTTTCCGGAAAAAACGCAGGAGTGGCTGGAGAAACGGGGGAGTGTCTGGGCGAACGCTGGGTGTGTTTGTGACGTCAAACCAGGAACGACAAGCACTGAACTGATCGCACAGGCAGAGTAAGGTTGAAGTTACTCAGAAACTGCTCAGTAGTTTGTAATCGCAATATTGCGATTACATCGGTCGCAATTTTAAGAAGCTAAGATACACTCCCAGTAGGCGTAGGCTTAGCGTGTGTAACTCTGCTAAATTCGCCTTGCGACCGATCAACTCGGAATGAGGGCCAATATTCAGAATTGACAATATATTTATGACAAGTATTTGGGTATGCATCTCGTAACTTAATCAGGCGCGGTTGTTTATTTCTAAAGTTGTTCTATGTCTTGTGTTTTTTGTTGGGTATTTTTTTTGTAGTAGAACTACAGGTACCAGCGTGCCTGTTATTCTCCTGCATGCTGGTACTTGTGGTTCTCCAAGTACCAGCTTGCGGGGGAGGCTTGCTGGGACTTGTAGTTCTTCTACAAAAACAATATTCTTTACTTTTACACTATGGCTATCAATGAGATTAGGGAGAACCACCCCGAGGACTATTAGAACTACCTGCAAATGGATGATGCTACCTCCCAGGAGTTGTTGGGCCTTGTGACTCCCTACATTGAGAGGCAGGACACCAAGATGCGGAGGGCCATCACTGCTGAGGAGAAGCTGACTGCTACGCTGAGGTTCCTGGCTACAGGGTGGTCATTGGAGGATATGAAGTTCGGGACCCTCATCTCCCCCCAGGCTTTGGGTTGGATAATCCCTGATACCTGCAAGGCCATTGTGAAGGTGCTGCGGGACCAGTATTTAAAGGTAAATAAAATACACACCACACCTGTTTAGTTACTTTTAAACTGTTTATAGAAAAAAAGTGTTTTTTGTTTTTTTAAACCAACTGCAAATTTATGCAATTATTTGCCAACATGGCACATAGAACTTTGGCCCTCATTCCGAGTTGATCGCTCGCTAGCTACTTTTAGCAGCCGTGCAAACGCATAGTCGCCGCCCACGGGGAAGTGTATTTTCGCTTTGCAAGTGTGCGAACGCCTGTGCAGCCTCGCAGCAGCAAACACATTTTGTGCAAAACAAGACCAGCCCTGTAGTTACAATATTCTTTACTTTTACACTATGGCTATCAACCTCCCATCCACCGCCCACGGATGGGGGAGACAGCATCGGGCTTCACCCCTGGCCCTTGGGGGGCTGGAGGGGGACCTGTTAATTTAAGGGGTCCCCACTCCTCCAGGGTACCCCGGCCAGGGGTGACTAGTTGGGGGGGGTAATACCACGGCCGCAGGGACCAGTATAAAAGTGTCCCCCGGCTGTGACATTATCTCTCTGGCTAGTGGAGCCCAGTGCTGGTGTTAAAAAATACGGGGGACCCCTACGTCTTTTGTCCCCCATATTTTTTGCACCAGGACCAGGTGCAGAGCCGGTGCTGGTTGTTTAAATATGGGGGGACTCTATTAATTTTTCCCCCTGTATTTTTACAACCAGGACCTGCTTAAAAAGTCCGAGGCTGGTTATGCTTAGGAGGGGGGACCCCACGCAAATTTTTTGGGGATTTTTAACACTTTACAGACTTCATATAATGTACACAATGAAGCCCTGCACGGATCTCACTGATCCGGCCGGGATTCATTGTGTTAAGTACGGCAGTGTTTCACTAATCACTCCCGTAAAACACTGCCAGACAATACGAATCACATCGACATCGGAAAATACAAATAAAGACAACTCGGCAGCTTAGTAAATAACATGCACTTTATTCAAAAAGTTGCAAATTCACACAACCGATGTCATTCGTGTTTAATCTCCCACCAAATCCCTACAAATATGAATGTTAGTAAATATATCCCCTGTTCGGGTATGCTCCTGGTCCAGGACAAACTCCAGCATGCTGTAGTACCAGGGCGAGGATTTGTAAATCTGGGCCGAACCTGCTCCAGACTTTTTCAACTGCTCAATTTTTTTGTGTTCTTTAAGGAACACAGTACGAAGGTTCTGGATCTTTTTCTTGACCCATTCTTTGTCCGCAGTGGACACAAAGGGCCTTCAGTAATCCACTAATTCCTCCAATGCCGCATTCTGGTGCACTTTATCAGAATACCCCTTGGCCTTGACCTTCCAGAGACATTCATGTCCACGGCAGCACCGTAACTATGTGTGTGCCAGGTGTGCCTGGCACACAGCACAGTCACACTGAGGTGCATATCAGCCAGCGGCTTGTAATGAGTCAAATTGACTCATTACAAGCCACCTCTGCTGTGTGCACCGCGCTGGAGAAGCCGGAAGCAGGGTAGGAGAGCAGCAGCGCTGGAGGCAGGGGAGGAGGAGGAGGAGGTGGAGGGAGGGGGACTGGAGCCGCAGCAGTGCTATGTAATTGGTAGTAGCGCTGCTGCAGCAGTCCACTCTCCTTCCGCATTGGCTGCCCGGCACTGCTGTGAAAGCTGGGATGCGCTTCCCTCATCCCAGCATTCACAGCAGCGGCGGGCAGCCAATGCGGAAGGAGAGGGGACTGCTGCAGCAGCGCCGCCACCAATTACATAGCGCTGCTGTGGCTCCAGTCCCCCTCCCTCCTCCTCCTTCCCCCCTGACCCGGATCTGCCAGCACCGAGGAGCCTGACTGACAGCGGGAAGAGATATCGCTCTATCTATCTGTCTGTCTCTTCCTCTCTATCTATCTATCTATCTATCTATCTCTATTCTGTCTGCCGCAATGTGTAAAAAGGGGGATGCTGTCTGCTGCAATGTGTAAACAGGGGGACGCTGTCTGCCGCAATGTGTAAAAAGGGGGACGCTGTCTGCCGCAATGTGTAAAATTGGGGAGACTGTCTGCCGCAATATGTAAAAAGGGGGATGCTGTCTGCCGTAATGTGCAAAAGGGGATGCTGTCTGCCGTAATGTGTAAAAAGGGGGACGCTGTCTGCTGTAATGTGTAAAAAGGGGGACGCTGTCTACCGTAATGTGTAAAAAGGGGACGCTGCCTGCCGTAATGTGTAAAAAGGGGGACGCTGTCTGCCGCAATGTGTAAAATTGGGGAGACTGTCTGCCGCAATATGTAAAAAGGGGGACGCTGTCTGCCGTAATGTGCAAAAGGGGATGCTGTCTGCCGTAATGTGTAAAAAGGGGGACGCTGTCTGCTGTAATGTGTAAAAAGGGGGACGCTGTCTACCGTAATGTGTAAAAAGGGGACGCTGCCTGCCGTAATGTGTAAAAAGGGGGACTGTCTGCCGTAATGTGTAAAAGAGCTCTACCTGGTGTAGTGGCGCTACTGTGCAGTGTAATTTGAATAATGGAGACTACTGTGCACCGTAGTATTAATTGGTATTATTTTGTGGCCACACCCATTCCCCATGAAGCCACACCCCTATATATTTTTCGCGCGACTATCTTGCATAGCAGGCGCCAATGCCATTTCTTGCACACAGCGCTAAAATGCCTAGTTACGGCACTGATCCACAGTACATCTCCGGTGATGAAGTCTATGTCACACATATTTAGTGTTTTACAAATGGTTTTATTTAAGGTATATGGTTAAATGTTTTTATGGTTAAATGTTAATATGGTTATATGGTTAAATGTTTATATGGTTAAATGGTTTTTTGTTTACATGGTGTTTAATTTGTAATAATATATTTTTTTTAATATTTTTTTTATAGTAAATACGTTCCTCATTACACAAACATCAATGGAACAGACCAAGAGGGTGCGACCACGCGCTTATCAATTTAATTCCTGGGCTGCTAGTAATATAGGGATTGCGCAACCCTGAGAAAAGTACTAAAACCCAAAAAAAGAAAAGTTATTACAGCGCTCAGGAATTTAATAACCAATTTATTAAAATACTATGTCCCTAAAACACATAAAAAGTTACATCCACCGGCCGGTTTTTAAATGATACATGCTCCACAATTTTCATAGTTTAAAATGCAGTACACATATAAATATAAAAAATAAACATAAAAATAAATAAATAAAAAGAATGATGTCAATTCCACATTGATTGTAACAAAAAATGTTTCCTCTTTGTAGCCTTATAGCCTGTGATTTACCACTCAGTGTTAATACACTGTGGAACATAGGACGGAAACTTTGTTGCAAATGCCCTAAACTCAGCTGTTTATAAATGATTACAGGCAGTGCTGTAGCAGAATCAGATTGGTACACAGACTCCTCTGTAATCAATGTCCACCACACGGGTCTGCTAGCAGGATTTTGAATAAACAGTTTATATGTCTGGCCAGACAATAATTAGCTTTGGTCTCACAGATCCTGAGTCTCCCGGCTGCTGGTGCTGTTATCCTTTATACGCAGACATCTCTGAGAGCTCAATAGATGATAATTAATGATACTGCAGACCACTTGTAGATAAGAGCTCCGCCACGGATGATGCTTTAAAGTAAATGTTATCTTAACGCGTTTCTCCGCCTCCTCGCTACAAAGAGGAAACATTTTTTGTTGCTTCATCAGTAGTACACTGTTACCTCGCCACATGTAAAAAACGTATCTGTATATCACTAGTAACACCATGAGCCCAAGAACAGCATTGAGGTACAGTGGTGATGAAAACACATGGCCATTAGGGGGTTGCAATGTCTTTGGGGCCCCTGAAACACATGGTGCAGCATTGGTGTACAGTGGCGGTGAAAACACATGGCCATTAGGGGGTTGAAATGTCTTTGGGGCCCCTGAAACAAAAGGTACAGCATGGGGGTACAGTGGTGGTGAAAACACATGGCCATTAGGGGGTTTAAATGTCTTTGGGGCCCCCTGAAACACAAGATACAGCATGGGGGTACAGTGGTAGTGAAAACACCTGGCCATTAGGAGGTTGAAAGGACTTTGGGGCCCCTGAAACACAAAGTACAGCATGGGGGTACAATGGCAGTGAAAACACACGGCAATGAGGGGGTTGAAATTACTTTGGGGCCCCTGAAACACAAGGTGCAGCATGGGGGTACAGTGGCGGTGAAAACACATGGCCATTTGGGGCCCCTGAAACACATGATGCAGCATTGGGGTACAGTGGCGGTGAAAACACAAACATTAGGGGGTTGAAATTACTTTAGGACCCCTGAAACACAAGGTGCAGCATGGGGGTACAGTGGCGGTGAAAACACATGGCCATTTGTGGCCCCTGAAACACATGATGCAGCATTGGGGTACAGTGGCGGTGAAAACACATGAACATTAGGGGGTTGAAATAACTTTAGGGCCCCTGAAACACAAGGTACAGCATGGGGGTACAGTGGCAGGGAAAACACATGGCCATAAGGGGGTTTGAAAATGACTTTGGGCCCACATGAAAATAATAAAATGTGAACAATAATTTACAATATATTGCTGGTCAGTGTGAATACATTGGTGGTCAGTGTGAATACATTGGTGGTCAGTGTGAATACATTGGTGGTTAGTGTGAATACATTGGTGGTCAGTGTGAATACATTGGTGGTCAGTGTGATTACATTGGTGGACAGTGTGAATACATTGGTGGTCAGTGTGCTTGATGAACAATGATTGGTGGTCAGTGGAAATACCTACTTGGGCCAAAAAAAGATTTGATTTGATTGGATTAATATCTGCTGGGCTCTTCTCCTGCTGCATCGTGTGTTGCTGATGCTGCTGCTGCCGCTGATGGGAGTGTCCTGGGAATGGCAGTCAAACTTCCTACGACATATCGCATGAGATATATCGCAGGCACAGAAAATACACCTTTTTCCATACGATTCAAGGTGATCACGATATATCACGAGTGCAGCACTAGCGACCTAGGGGATCCAATCCGACGCTCACAGGAACGCGCATCGGATCGGATACACAGCCAAAATGCCTGATTTCACACAATATTTTGGCCCGAATGCCCGAATTGGGCTGAAATCGGACATTATCGTTCTAGTGTATGGGGCCTTTAAGCTTCAGCTTATGCAGGCTGGCCGGTGCCTGAAACCATTGTGAATCGCGCCAGATGGTTGCGATGGTGATCCGTAGGCTGCATCTTCAGATGCATCACTCGGATCCAGTGGCGGATTTACCACTACGCGACATAAGCAGTTGCTTAGGGCCCAACATGTTACGGGGGCTTGTAGAGAGATAGGTGGTGGTTGGTGGTAAACTTCACAAGGCTTTTTATTTTGTTTTAATTGTTTAAAATCCAGGGCCCGGCGGTTGGGCACTGGAGCGGTTCGTTGTTGACTGCCTGGGACTGCCGCTGACCTGTGATAAGCCTGTGTGGGGGCCCCTACTACCCTCATCGGCCGCTCTCCCTCCTTACCATCTGCCTGCTGTGTTGGGCGCCAGCTGGCCGCTCTGTTCTGTGCCGCAGTGCGCTGAAACGGGGAGTGTGTGGCAGTTCTCCTTTCTGCTTCTACAGTGGTTCCAGATTGTAGAGGTCTTCTTCATACTCTGACGGGACCCGCTCATTAAAGTTTGCTGCAATCCTGCTTGTCCCGCTGCTAGTGAGGCACTGGTGGCTACCTGTTCCTGGTCCCCATTTCTGCTAATTCTCCTTCCCGTCCCCGTTTCCAGTGTGGCTTGTTGGCTTCAAGACTGTGCCCTGCTGCAGAGCACCTCTCCTGCAAATGCTGGACCCTTGGCATGTCTATGGGACTGGAGGAGATACCAAGAGCTGAATACCTAGTGGATGTCTGTGAGGACTCTTGTCATCTACTAATCTGGTTTGTGGTATCTTATTTCTTATTCTTACTACAGGTTGAGTATCCCATATCCAAATATTCCGAAATACGGAATATTCCGAAATACGGACTTTTTTGAATGAGACTGAGATAGTGAAACCTTTGTTTTTTGATGGCTCAATGTACACAAACTTTGTTTAATACACAAAGTTGTTAAAAATATTGGCCCTCATTCCGAGTTGATCGGTCGCAAGGCGAATTTAGCAGAGTTACACACGCTAAGCCTACGCCTACTGGGAGTGAATCTTAGCTTCTTAAAATTGCGACCGATGTATTCGCAATATTGCGATTACTAACTACTTAGCAGTTTCAGAGTAGCTCCAGACTTACTCTGCCTGTGCGATCATTTCAGTGCTTGTCGTTCCTGGTTGACGTCACAAACACACCCAGCGTTCGCCCAGGCACTCCCACCGTTTCTCCGGCCACTCCTGCGTTTTTTCCGGAAACGGTAGCGTTTTCAGCCACACGCCCCTGAAACGCTGTGTTTCCGCCCAGTAACACCCATTTCCTGTCAATCACATTACGATCGCCGGAGCGAAGAAAAAGCCGTGAGTAAAAATACTTTCTTCATAGTAAAGTTACTTGGCGCAGTCGCAGTGCGAACATTGCGCATGCGTACTAAGCGGATTTTCACTGCGATGCGATGAAAAATACCGAGCGAACAACTCGGAATGAGGGCCAAGGTGTATATGAAACATAAATGAATTGTGTGAATGTACACACACTTTGTTTAATGCACAAAGTTATAAAAAACATTGTCTACAATTACCATCAGGCTGTGTGTATAAGGTGTATATGTAACATAAATGCATTCTGTGCTTAGCTTTAGGTCCCATCACCATGATATCTCATTATAGTATGCAATTATTCCAAAATACGGGAAAATCCGATATCCAAAATACGTCTGGTCCCAAGCATTTTGGATAAGGGATACTCAACCTGTAATAGTCTCTTAATCTAACCCGCTTTCTTTTCTATGTACCCTTCCTTGGACCTTTCCCTCGTCGTGTTTGATCTCTCTCCCCCCTCCCCCTCATACAGTCCTTCCACCCCCCTCCAGTCCGTCCATCCTCCTCCAGTCCTTCAACCTCCCCCTCCAGTCCTTCCCCTTACCATCCCTGGTCATTTT